>NC_133500.1:4442088-4455787 GCF_025370935.1 Choristoneura fumiferana
CGAGTGACTGACATTTTCCAAATCAAGATGGCGGCGTGTAGGCCAAAATAAACTTTAAAACGCCTGCGAAACATGATAGCAACAATACGCGGTCTTATGAAATCAGAATGAAAAGTCTCGTAGGGTACAATGCCCGATGCGAAAAGTTGTAACAGAAGTGAAGTGTGAAGTTTATGCGGACCCGTTACGACATTTCCACTGCTAATGGTGCCCGTCGCGCGTGAAGGATTTGTTTTTCTGCCTATCACTCGCGATGGGGTGACTAAAGTAATAAAATTTTATGTGGTGCCGGCGGTGTCCTCGTGCGTCATCTTGGCGTGGATTTTTGGCGGGCTTTTGGTCTGGCCCCCGATGTTTTATCCCATTTACCTCTTAGTTATGACCGGGAGCCTCGCGTGGCGGAGGTACACCACTTGCATCCACTGGATAACCTGTCCCTCCCAGCGCGCGGTCGCCGAAAGGGTGATGGCCACCTTCGAGGATATTTCGTTCGAGCGAAGGGGCCTCGGTCGTACGAGCGTTCTCTCCCATACTATAGATGTGGGGGGCGCTCCTCCCATCAAGCAGCGTTACTTTTGTTTGTCACCTGCTCGACTTCGGGAACTGAATCGTCAGTTGGACGAGATGTTGGAGCTAGGCGTAGTAGAACCCAGTAACTCACCTTGGAATAATCCGGTCCTATTGGTCCCAAGGCGAACGGTGAATTGCGTTTCTGCCTGGATAGCCGTAAACTCAACGCTGTTAGTAAAGGAGACGCTTACCGCTCCCGTACATCTCCAACATCTTGGACCAGCTCCGAGAGGCCAGGTTTCTGTCTTCCATCGACCTTAAGGCGGCCTTTTTGGCAGATACCTTTGGACTCTGCCGCTTCGCGGGAGAAGACCGCTTTCACTGTACCCGGCCGTGGACTTTTCCAGTTTTCCGTAATGTGCTTCGGTTTAAAAGGTGCCCCTGCGACCCAGCAACGTTTGATGGACCGACTATTCGGTCCCGAGTTCGGTAGTAAGGTTTTTGTCTACTTAGACGATATCGTCGTGGCCAGCTCTACCTTTGAGGAGCATATTTCTCTCCTGGGGCAGGTTGTCCAGCGGTTAAGGTCCGCGGGTTTGACGATAAACCTGAAAAAGTCTCAGTTCTTCCGGCGGGAGTTGAAGTACTTAGGATACGTCGTCGACGAGAGGGGATTGCACACCGACCCGGCAAAGGTCCGAGCGATTGTGGACTACCCTACTCCTACAACCAGGAAGGAGGTAAAGATGTTCCTCGGCACGGCGACTTATTATCGCCGCTTCATCAAAAACTTCAGCACCATTGCTTCCCTCTAAACGCATTAACCAGTACCCGTAAGAGCGCTCCACCTTTTAAATGGACCGAGGAGGCCGAAAGGGCTTTTGCGAGCTCAAAAGCGCCTTGGTTTCGTCACCCGTTCTTGCATGTCCGGATTTTACTAAACCTTTTTCTATCCATTGTGACGCCTCGAGTTATGGTATCGCCGGTACGCTTGCACAGGTTCAGGAGGACGGGTTGGAACATCCTATCGCGTACGCCAGCCGCTCCTTAAATAGAGCCGAGCGAAACTATTCCGCGACCGAGCGCGAGGCGCTGGCGGTTGTTTTCGCCGTGGAACACTTCCGTGCCTATGTCGAGGGCGGAGGTCGTTTTAAGGTGGTCACGGATCATTCTAGTCTTAAGTGGTTTTTCAACTTGTCCAACCCAACAGGGCGACTCGCCCGGTGGGGTTGTCGTTTGTCGGCCTTTAGTTTCGATATTGAACACCGTAAAGGCAAGGACAACGTTGTGCCGGACGCGCTTTCTCGAGCCGTTCCCGTCGCTGAGACTTCACCTACTCTTAGAGATCCGTGGTATGATCACCTCTTTAATAAATGCCAGAAGTTTCCACAATCGTGCCCGAACTATCATATACGTGACAACAAACTGTTTCGGTACTCTAAGAGTAAGTTTGGTTTGTCCAGCGACAACGACTGGAAGGAGGTCGTACCTTTTAGCGCCCGGGAAGGGTTGATTCGGGCCCAGCACTGCAGCGAGCTTTCGCCGCATTTCGGCATATTTAAAACCCACAAACGTTTAGCGCTTCGTTATTTCTGGCCGAAATTATACCAAGACGTGGTTACGTTTGTTAATAATTGTGACACGTGCTCTGCTTACAAACATCCGCAAATGCTCACTCCTGGGCTTATGGGAAACCCTAAGGTCTGTTCTCGTCCTTTCGAGACGATTAGCATAGATTTGGTAGGCCCCTTGCCTCGTTCCCGGGCGGTTATACTTCTTTGTTAGTGGTTGTGTGTTGCTTCAGTAAGTATTGTTTGCTATTCCCGCTGCGACGAGCGTTGGGGAAAACGATCGCTTCTCGTTTGGAAGAGGGGGTCTTTCTGGTACACGGGGTCCCACGTACCGTCATACTGGATAACGGTACCAACTGACTGGCAGTGAGGTCCAGTCCTTGTTCTCTACATATCAGATTCCGCAGGTACATTTCACCCCAAAGTACTGTCCACAGGTCAATCTTGTAGAGAAACACAACCGGTTTGTGATACAGGCCATGTCGGTTTTGGTAGGCGATGACCATCGAGCGTGGGATCTCACGTTACCGAAAATTCAGTTCGCTTTAAACTCTTCCGTTAACGAGACTACGCGTTTTACGCCTTTTTTTCTTGTTCACGGTCGAGAAGCGATACAGTGCGGTAGTGTTTTCGGTGAGTCGTCCCCTGCTCTACCTTTAACGCTAGAGTGCTCGTCTCGTGATGAGTATGCGACGAGACTGGGCGAGTTATCCGGAATTTTCCGTAAGGTATCGGCGGCTATGTCCAAGGCTCACGCCCGGAGCAAGGTTTATTACAACAAGTCACGCCGGACGGAGGAGTTTAATGTCGGTGATACGGTATGGAGAAAAACCTTCCCCTTAAGTGACGCCAATAAGTTCTTTACTGCTAAATTGGCGCCTCGGTACGCAAAGTGTCGCGTTATCAGTAAACACGGTCCGTTGGTGTATGAGCTAGAGGACGCCGATTCGGGTAAGCCTTTAGGCCGCTGGCACATGCGGAATCTTAAGCGTAACTGATTTGGTACCGTTTTTTTTTGCTGCTGCCTTTCGATTTTTCCGAGATCTCATTCCTTTTTTTTGTTTACACTGGTTTATACTAGTTTTTTTTACCCTTTGTTTTTAAGCCTGCCGTCTTCGGTTTTTATTCCGTTCGACCGGGAGACTCGACCCTTGAGGGGTGTGCCTCTGGGGTAGTAGCCAGATAAGCGGCCGCCTCGCTGGGCAGCGCTGCGACGGAAGAGGGGTCCTCCGCCGTGGGTCCATAGCCCCGCGGTGCCGTCGACTTTCTGTATTTTATTTTTATCTCTTAATGATAATTTTTTGCTTGTGACTGTTTTTTTCAGTTATGGCACCGGACGGAGGAGTGTCGCTGGAGGGCCAGCGGAAAATTTTGCTGCTTTTCCTAGCAAAATTCTTGTGGGCGACGGGGCACTGTTACAACTTTTCGGCATCGGGCATTTGTACCCTACGAGACTTTTCATTCTGATTTCATAGGACCGCGTATGTTGCTATCATGTTTCGGCAGGCGTTTTAAAGTTTATTTTGGCCTACACGCCGCCATCTTGATTTGGAAAAGTGTCAGTCACTCGGAATTTCGCGTGTGTCGCGAGCCAAAGAGTATATAATCACTACGTTTTAAGAGTCGGACTCTCATACAAAACAATACACGATTGTAGTATGAATTCAGTGTCTTTTTGGTGCCAATATCAAGAAACGAACTGCACAGACTAAACAGGGCCGAAAAAGTCACATTGACAAGTAGTGTTGTTAGGAACAGTCGATATTATCGATATTGTAACAGCATAGTGTTGTGCTTTTTTATCGATATATTGTCAAAAACGGCACGTAGTGGTGCGCTTTTTATTAATTAAATGATCGAATTAAAGAAAAAAAAAGTTGTTTTTCTTAATAATAATTATTTTCATGTCATGGATCTGTTTTTCTTTACATAGGTAAATACAGTTTCACGTTACACAAGTATTTTGTAGTATTGTATTGTCCGTTTTGCACTGCACAGCACTTGTGGAAGGCTGTGCATGTAAATATTCCACACTGGGCAACTCCAAAGCTGAACCTGAAACAAAGTTAAATTTAGCCAGTAGCTTACACTAACTAATGCAAGATAAAATAAAATTGGTACGCACAATCCAATTTTTGTCATATTGCAGGTCAATGACCTATGTTTACCTAGACAACTTTCTTACAATTTCTTGCCTTATTGTCAAATGTCTTTACTTGTCAAATGAATGAAATGAAATGAAGGTGATCTTGGAGTTAGTTGACAATACATAATTTTGTATACCTCTGATAAACAATCTACTTGCCATGCCAAATGTAATGAAATTAATTCTGTAGTTTTTACCCGATTCTGGTGAAGCCCAAAAGGAGGATTATATTTTGACCTGTATGTATGCATATCCATTTCTATCTCCTCTAACTACTAAGCAGCTCAACCTATTTTTAACCCCTAACGCAAAAAGAGGTGTTATTACATGAAGTGTACCATAAACACAGACAATACAGAAAAAATGATCAAGTGCGAGTTGGACTCGTACATGAAAGGTTCCGTAAACAGTTCAATAAAAGTTTTTCTGAAATTCTTCTAATATAAGTATTTTTTTTTGCTGACTGTACTATATGCCCCTGGTTACCAAAGTACTTGTCAAGACGACAAACGAGTCCAAACTCGATGCAGTTGTGTTGTTTATCACAGTGTTCCTATGGTCACCCGCTAGCTTTATCATCAGATCAACTCTAAATTCTAAATTATGCTATAAGGTATAGATTTTTATCAGTGATAGCTTACCTGTTGTATTGTCAGTTTTACACTGCGCACCACTTGTAGAAGGCTGTGCATGTAAATATTCCACACTGGGCAACTCCAAAGCTGAACCTGAAACAAAGTTTAATTTAGCCAGAAGCTTCCACTAACTTATACAGGTGAAATATAATTAGTGTGTATAGCCAATTTTCTGTCTATTACTAATGCTCTGACCGGCAACTATACTATACACTCAAAATACCTAGCATTATTATTGATGACGAAGCAAATTAATTTATAACATATATTGTATGTAAAAAAATATGTGCATGTGTATTGATGGTATTTATTAGGGTTATGGTTTATGGGGGCGACTGAAAAACAGCGCCTGTTAGCCAAGGGACTTTGTTCTGCAAGGTGCAGGCATAAGCTGAGTCGCTTTCCCTTTTGATAGTTTGATTGTACTTATTATTTGTTATGTACCTATGTAGAATTTGTAAACAAACTATTAAATCAATATCTTTTATTATTTTATTATTATTATTATAAGATGCAGTAAGTCAAGTTGCAATAGAGATAAATTGAAAATAAAATAAAGTGTTTACCTTGGCTGTTCTTGCGATCTTTAGGGGAAACCCTTCAAGAATTTCTTCAGAAAGAGGTGGCATGGGAAGTCCAATTTTGGTATGGCTTTCTTCTTCAGCCGGGTTTTCGATTTTGTGAAATCTCGTTGCCAACTACTTTCACCCACTGCTTACAACTGAAATAAAATTTAATTGTCGTGATACTATATAATACGAATTGACGTCGGCCAGCCAAATATAACCTCAACACCTATTATCAGATTTATCAGTAACTTTACTTACACATGTTCACTTAGAGGAAATCTAGCAAAGAACATTTTGTTTTCACAATGTTTTTCTTGAATACCACAAATTTCGCATCTCCTCATGTTGAATGGTTTCTTAGTAAAGGACAGCCGTGAAAATAACGGTAAAAACTAGAGTCCTGTCTCGAATAAATGCACTTTAGTGAAAGAAAAGTTAATGCGGAGGAGAAATAATCTCAAACTCAACGCTATTAACAAAACAAAACACAAAATACACGAAAATTCAAACAGTAAACACAAAATCTCGCGAAGGCGTCCGTTCCACGCAGCAGATGAAGTTTGTGGGCTGCCATATAAAATTGAAAAATAGAACTACATTTTTTCATTTACTTAAATAAAAAAGGATATCCAGTCAGAATTATTTTTATATTGTATTATTTATCTTAGTAATATTTTTTTCCGCTTATTTTTTTTTTTCACAGCTTAAAATGTGAAGAATTGCAAATATTATAATTTAAGTGAAATCTTCTAAACACAGATCATTTCATAAATATGGCAACCAATAAGTTATTTTGGAGAGGTTGGTACAAAAAAGTCACTAGCTCCATACATTAGATTTTTGTATGGAGTTTCAACCCACTGTCGCGAGCGGAGACATTTTTGTGTTTCCATCTTTTTAGCAGCTGTTTTTGGGCAGCAGGTGAGGCGTAAACTTTTTGGATTTATCTCTGCGTGGCTCGAGTCAGTGGTTCATTTCGTAAACTTTATTTTCCAGCACCAAAAGTACCCAAGTGTCTTGCGCGGGACGGCGTGTGTGTGTACCTAACCTAGCCACCGAGCGCTCCAGGAATTTGTGGCCGCCTGTGATCCCCTTCTTCGGCTGTCGACGTGCGACTGGACCCCTGTCCCGCTTCTTCCACGTATCCCGAAGGTAAGCAGCCTAGGATTGCGATTGACCGTGTAAAATCCGGGACGCCAGGTTCCCAAGAGCAGAGCCCTGACATTTTCGTCGTATTTACCAAAGCCTTGTTTCAGGAGGGGACGTAATACGGGGCCTAGAGCCACAGAGCGTCGGCGTGACGGTGGTGTTGCCGCCCACGAGACGAGGAGCTGGCCAAAGCCTGTGCCGGAGTCGCGGAGGGAAGTACCGCCTTAATTTTTTCAATTTCCTGAAGGCCTTTCGACTGTCGGGCCGTCGGCTTAATCCGAGAAGCCCTAGATATTTAACCGGACGAACGCCCGGACTGCGTTCGTGGCGCCCTTTCTTATTTTTTTCTGATCTGCAAATACATGCCGAGCCAAGCCACATACCCATATTTTACTTCACCGCTGAGCATTTTTCAGAGCCTCTGAGAGACTCGTCCGTCTTTTAATCTAGTAACTATCCACTTAGATTGCCTAAGACCGTTTTTGGGAATAAATAAACTCCAAAAAGAAACATAATATCTTTTTATTATTTTCACTAAAGAAACAAAAGAATATGTAACAGTGGCAATTGTCATTGAAATTATGTATATGTACAAAGTTTCATGTTGATGCCTTAAACCGTTGAAGAGACCTATCGTCTTACGGCACGATCCTGGCCGGACCACCAGAATTTCACTCCCAGATTATAGTATAGTCTCCGGACTTACATTAATATTCAAACTTCAGCTCAATCGGACTCCAGCAAGTGGTCAAAAAATGGTCTGCAACTACATTACAAAGATTACAGCTACAGTCTGCACCAGCCACAGCGAAGCGTGCAAAAATATCTGACGCGTCCTACCGGCCCTAGAAATAAAGTCGTATTATAAGATATTTATGCACGCTTTGGTGTGTCAATATGGTGCTGGTGACTATAGGTATATACATAATGTGGAATCAGCTACAGGTATAGCTATAGCGGTCGAGAAATAACCCGGCCAATGGAGCTAAAGGTCTCTGCCCACTCTCCGTATCATGCCATGACCCTTGTAGGAACGTGTCAGAAACGGAATGTCAAGTGCATACACCTACATGACACGCGACGAAGACGGTTGGTTACAAAACGTGCTAGTGGTCATAGTCTCATACTTTCCTACACAAAGAGCTGAGTATATTTTTGCCTTACACGTTGTTGGTCATGGTGTGATACGATGTAATGGGTAGAGACCTTAAGGCAGACTTGTTAGGGTTCCGGAGCCAAAATAGCAAAAACGGAACCCTTATAGTTTCGTCAAGGCCGTCTGTCTGTCTGTCTGTCTGTCTGTCCGTCCGTATGTCACAGGCATTTTACTCGAAAACTACAAGATGTATATCAATGAAATTTGGAGTACAGATGTCTTGTCAAAGCCTCTATTTACTTTTGTAGTTAAATTACAAAAATAAATATTTATAGGGGGGGCACTTCATACACGTAACAGAAATTCAAAACGTGTGGCACATAGTTCGACAGCTCTTTTGAAAAGATAGTAAGGTTTCTCAAAAACTTTTTTGATTAAGGGAAGATTTCCGGAAATAATCCCCCCCTCTATCTTGTAAACCGTTTGTCCATAAATAAGCAAAATATATGGAAAGGTAACGCTTAATAAATACTTTCAACGAAAATTGGTTTCAACATGATCGGATATACCGTTTTTTTACGTAGCTTTGAGGTGTGAAAGGGCCTATTTGTTGATAGGTACTCGTATAAGTAGGTTAACACATAGTATACCTACTGGCGTAGATAAACTTGCAATCAGAGGCCGTATTGTCTAACGCGCGGGCGCTCTCGAATCTCGATCACATCCACCATCTCCTTCTATTCTATATCGTGTGACAGAAAGAGTGGTGAAAACAATTGTAATTACAAATGTGTTGTAATTGTAATTTCCATGCTGCGTTTTGTTTTGTGCTTCAATAAAACATTTGTAAAGATATTTGAGCATTAATTCGTCAGGCGTTATGGACTTTTAGTGTAAGAAGAAGGTTTTACTTTGTATTTTTATTCTTCTTCTGCATTGATTGCTTGTCATCCATGTGTACGTCACTCTTCTAAATAAACTCATATTGAAAGCTAACGTTATTATTTTAATATGGTAGCAGAGCGTTAAATAATATTCCAAATTCATCGCAATAGTAAGGGAAATAGAGCTCTCGATCATGCAAGGCGTGAAGTTCGAGATCGGTCGGCTCGACGGTCCTGCTAACTGGCAGACATGGAGGTACAAAATAAGACTATTATTGAAAGGTACTCCAGGTACGCTAGAAGCGATTGAAGGAAAATTACGGCCAAGTATTCCCGGCAAGTCGGCAAAAGCCGACGAGTTAGCTAAATATGAATCCGACATAGAAAAATTTCAAAATTTGACAGTCAAGCCTTGTTAATTCTAACGACAAACATGACAGAGGAGACATTGCAAAAAGTGATGCGATGCGAAACTTCAAGTGAGATGTGGATAGAGCTTCACAGGCTTTACGATGGAGCAAAAGAAGACAGGAGCTACGATCTCTGTATGAGGTTCTTCCGCTACCAAAAAGCGAGGAGCATGATATGGCCACTCATATTTCGGCTCTCAAAAACTATGGTACGATTTAAACACCGAAATAGAAGGAAATGATCTACCAGAGATTTTATTAATATGTAAAATACTTGATACACTTCCTGAGCAGTATTTCAGTTTCAAATCTAGCTTGCTTTTGATGAACCAGAAGGAAAGAAATATTGAAAATCTCACGACTCAGTTATGTACTCATGAGAGAGCTTTGAAAAATGTTAATGAAAGTGACATGAAGATTGAAGCACTGCAAGTCATGAGGTCGAAAGAGAAAAGAAAGGACAGAGATTGCAAGATGAAATGTAACTACTGTGGACAGCTTGGACATAGAGTCAAAACTTGCTCCAAATGGAAAGCAGATGGGAGACCACCAAAACCGAAAACTACTTCAAGTCAAAGTACGTCCAACGTTAACATGAACTTGATGGCGCTTGACAGTAGCACAGCAGACAAGGATAGCGATAACTGGTACGTGGATAATGGTGCAACTAGCCATGTGACCAATAGAAGCGACCTGTTTAAGACCTTCGAGTACTTCACTGGTGCTCATACTGTGACAACTGCCAACGGCTCAGCAGTCCATGCGATTGGTAAGGGAAGCCTTGAGATTGAGGCTGATGTACGAGGAACAAAGGAGCTGATAACTCTAAATGACGTATGGTTCGTACCTTCCATTAAGAAAAATCTATATTCAGTTCTGTCAGCTCAAGATAGATTACCGAACACCGTGTTTGAGTCTCGAACAGAAGAGTGCGTAATTAAATTCGAAGGAGGTCGAGATCTACTAATTGGAAAAAGGGATCCGCATGGAGGCTTGTACAAGTTATTAGCGAAGAACGTTAAACGGTCCATGAAACCAATGTGTTAATAGATGACTCCAACATGATGCAATTATATCACGAACGTTTGGGACACCAGAACAAAATTCATGTTAAGAAGGTAATAGAGAAGGAGCTGGGCATAAAGCTAAAATTAGATTCCGAGTTATGCGAAGGGTGCGTGTTTGGAAAAGCCCATCGACTCAAATTGGTACAAGGGAGCGCGCAACTTGTCCAGGAGAGCTAATACATACCGACGTATGTGGGCCATTCAGATTTTCATTTTTAAAGTACAGATACTTCGTACTGTTTAAAGACGACTTCACTAAATTTCGCCAAGTCTATTTTATGAAGGAAAAGGGAGAAGTACACGAGAAACTTGAGCAAATGTTGGCAGAAACTAAAACGACTGGACATATTGTAAAAGAGATTCTAAGTGACAATGGAGGCGAGTTTGATAATGAAAAAGTGAGAGTGATATTGAAGAAGTACGGAATAAGGCAAAGACTCACAATGCCTTACACGCCGGAACAGAATGGTTGTTGTGAGCGCGAAAACAGAACGCTGGTAGAGTGTGCCAGAACCATGATGTATGGACAAGAAGACACGCTGCCACAAGGCTTGTGGGCTGAGCTTGTCAATACAGCTGCTTACATATTAAACCGTACTGGTCCAACACAGCAAGAGAAGTCGCCATTCGAGCTTTGGTTTAGTAAAAACCCAATATCAAGCACTTACGAATCATCGGAAGCACCTGTTACTCCCACATTCCAAAATGTAACCGAAAGAAAATGGACAAGAAAGCAGTGAAAGGGATTTTGATTGGTTACGATAACGACGATGGATACAGAATTTGGTGTAAAGAAAATAACACATTAATAAGGTCAAGAGACGTTTCTTTTCAAGAGAAGACACTAGCACCTACTAATGAATTTTTCTTACAGCCCTTATTAGAAGACCCAGTACCGTCGACATCCACAAAAGACCTATCAGATGAAGAAACAGGTGAAGGCAATGAAAATGAAGATAGCTCTGATCACGAAAATATTTTCAACAAATCAATTGACTCACAAAGAGAAGTTGATAGCGAGTTAGAAAGTGATGGTTATCTATCTGCTCAAGAAGTAGAAGCGGAAGGCATAAGAACTCTGAGACAGAGAAACACCATCAAACTTCCCTCGAAGTTCAATGATTACGTGATGAATGTTGTTGACAGTATGGAGCAAGCAAAGATGGAGCCTAAGACATTTAAAGAAGCAATGCTTCATCCTGACAAAGAAAGATGGGTTGAAGCTATGGGTCAAGAATTAAATTCCCTTAAAGAGAATGACACGTGGGAAATGGTACCATTACCTCAGAATAGGAAAGCCATACCATGTAAATGGATCTATAAGGTAAAAACCAAACCCGACGGTGCTATCGAAAGATACAAAGCCCGACTAGTCATTAAAGGATTTACTCAAAAGCAAGGACTCGACTATTACGAAACCTTCAGTCCAGTTGCTAAGACAAGCACTATTAGAGCACTATTGAGTGTAGCTGCAAAGGAGAAGATGAAGTTAGGACAATTTGATGTGTCGACTGCATTTCTATATGGCATCTTAAACGAGGAGATATATATGAAGCCGCCAGAAGGGCTGACTAATATTGACTCGAAAATGGTGTGCAAACTAAAGAAAAGCTTGTACGGATTAAAACAAGCGCCGAGATGCTGGAATGCTTGCATTACCGAGCATATTATGAAAATTGGCTTTAAGCAAAGTTCTGCAGATCCATGCTTGTTCACCAGAACAGAGGGGGGGAGAAAAGTCATAATAGCTCTGTACGTTGATGATGGATTAGTGGCTGCATCTGATGAAAGGGAGTGGAAGATCTATATGATGAACTCGAAAGAGATTTAAGATTACCACTAAGCCGGCGTCATATTTTCTAGGTGTTGAAATCAAGACACATGACGATGGTTCTATTAAAATTGACCAGAAGGCATATGCAGATAAAATTCTACAACGTTTTAGCATGACGAACTGCAAGCCCGTGCCAACCCGATTGTAAAAAAATATGCAAAAAGTCACGACGTCTGAGAACAAAGAAAAGTTCCCATATCGTGAAGCAGTAGGCGCTTTGTCATATCTTATGGTGGGCACAAGACCGGATATTGCTTACGCAGTTGGAGTAGTATCGAGAACCCTACAAAATCCAACTGATGGAGATATTATACGGGTCAAACGAATATTGAGATACATCCAGGCACAAAGGAGTACGGCATCACATACAAGGTAACAATAAGCCTATTACTTATGTACACAGATGCCGATCTTGGAGGTGATCCAACCACAGGCCGCTCAACATCAGGGATGGTTTGCCTATTTTCGAGTGGAGCTATCTCCTGGCGGAGCCTGCGCCAAAGAACAGTAGCACTTTCATCAAGCGAAGCGGAGATTGTTGCTGCAAGTGAAGCCACACGCGAACTACTGTGGCTTAAAACATATCATAGAGGACGTGGCTATGAATGTTCAAACCGTAGAATTGCTGATTGATAGTGAGTCTGCGTTGAAACTCAGCAAGAACCCTATAGAAAGGCACCACCAGACTAAACACATGCATGTTCAGAGGAGGCACTTCTTCCTGCGAGAATGTTTGATGCAAGACACAAATAATTTAATAGCAAAGAAAGTGTCCTCAGAGCAAAACGTCGCGGACATGATGACTAAGCCGCTCTATAAAGCCTAGACTGCTTGTATTGATGGAACCACTGGCATGTAGGCGTCCTATGAAGATGGGAGGGAATGTTAAGAAGAAGGTTTTACTTTGTATTTTTATTCTTCTTCTGCATTGATTGCTTGTCATCCATGTGTACGTCACTCTTCTAAATAAACTCATATTGAAAGCTAACGTTATTATTTTAATATTTAGAACCGTTGTTTTTTGCGGTGCATGTTTTGGTGTTTTGAGAGCATTAATGAGTGATTTTTTAACAAATTGGGTGTTATAATTTTGACACCAGTCTGTTGTTAGTGGCATCATACTCAGAACGGATGGACCGATTTTGATGCGGTTTTTTACGTGAAAGCAGCAAGTTTCCTTAACTTTACCTATGTGAACTATAAATGAAAATGTTGGTGGTTTATAACCCCGACGCAAAAAGGGGTGCTATAAGGTCGACGCCAATGTCTGATTGTGACATAAATGTAGCCACTTCTCTCGTCTCTGACAAATTGTAGCCACTTAAAGAATATAAATTTATTTATTATCCTACTTCCTATCCTAACCTACTAATATTATAAAATTTATAAATGTAAGAGTTTGTGAAGATGTTGTATGTTTGTTACTCAATCACGTCTAAACCGCTGGACCGATTTAGATGAAATTCGGTACACAGATAGTTTGAGTCTTGGGGAAGGAACATAGTATAAAATTTTATCTCGGAAAATTACATAGTTCCGCAGGATAGCGGATAAACGAATACTACGCGGACGGGAGTGCGGGCATCGCTAATTAGTAGTAAATTCCAATACTCTTGTCCAAGTGTTAACTACTGGAGAAGCGCCCCCATTCCCTTCATTAGTCCAATTTGGAGCGGCGTAGCCAGTCTTAAGGAACACGTCTAGATCATCCACTAGCTAGCTAAGATATAAAATACCACTTCTGGCGGTTCTGGCGGAAAATCAGCGCTGCTGGCGTTTAACGCCTCAGTATAATGCTGTCAGCGAACGTTTTCGCTTTTTGCGAGAA
>NC_133500.1:4457486-4477959 GCF_025370935.1 Choristoneura fumiferana
AGGTAATTAACTAAATGTAAAACAAACTTCAGCCGCCAGACTTGGTACATTCAAGGATTTTAAACATTTTACTTATCTATCATTGTAATACAAACTAGACTGTATTTCAATACAGAAATGTAAATTTTTAAGATAGTTTAATGGGGGAATTTCAATATTTAAGACAGCATTGACGTTCTTTTGTTTACATTTATAGTTAAATACCTATCCAAACCAAGTATAGGTCAATTGGTGTCAAAAATGACCCTATTTATTTATTTATTATTTGACTAGCTTTAGAATTCGGTTATCATGCGCTGTTCCCTCGAAAACTGTGCATTTTTTCAGGTTAAAAAGTAGCCTATGTCACTCTCTGGCCTATAAACTATCTCTATTATCTCTATGCCAAAAATCACGTCGATCCGTCTTCCCGTTTTGACATGAATGACGGACAAGCATACAAACACACACACTTTCGCATTTATAATATTAGTATGTACTCCCAAGCCCGTGGTTATATTGAATATGTCTACAGTTTCTTTTTCAGCTGCCGCCGTGGCATGTCCAGAGGAAGGGCTACAAATTAGCTCGAAACATGTCGAGCTAAAAGCTATATAAGACATGAGTTATCTGGTTTTATTTCACTCATATTGAACTCGTCTCGAGGTATTTTCATTTTCGAATTTAATAAGATTTATATTGTCGTGTCGTACAGTGCTACGGAAACGTTTGTAAAAGGTTTTTCCTTACTTATTCCGTTTGTCCTTGAACGTACCGGTATTTGAATATTTAAGGGTTGCCTTCTTTTCCCTCGGGATGGGGAATTACAATATTTTCCGAATTACTTTTAAACATAAATGAAATGGTAAATGTAAGTCGATGACTTTTGAAACAATGCGAGGTATATTGTTTTCGTAACAATTTGTAGGCCTTCTTGAACTTGGATCGGCCATTTAGAAAGCAAGATTGGTTTTTATGGAATCTTTTTGTATTTTTTATTTCAATTCCAAATTTTTACTTTTCCGGTCATCCCGTATCCAATACCAATCTTAATTTGATTCCTTAATAACGACATCTCTTGTCCGGGTGAGCGGTTAGTTCCAATGGAATGCTGAAAGTTTCTCGATGAGGGCTACGGTACAGATGTCGCTAGCGTCACTGCTTAAGTGGCTAAATAAGAAAAAACAAGCTGAGATATGAGGTGCATAGGAGAAATTCGTGTCGGTACCGTTGACCAACAGTGGTGTAGCAGTATAGCACGCGGTACGGAATACCGAGGTCCTGGGTTCGAGTCTTATTTTTCTGGTTTGTCTGTGCATTCAGTTTGTATTTTCCATTTAGAAAGCAGCAATCGCCGCAGTGTGTTTGCAATTGTTTTTCTAACAAAGTAACTTAAACAAACGTTGTGCTGCGTCTCACGAAATCTATTTATTTTACCTAATAACCTAACCTAACCGACGAAAAGTTGAAAAACCCTCGACTTTGTCACTTCAAATTTCAATATCTCGAAAACGACTAAACCGATTTTGCTGAAACATGTTCAAGAACCATTGCTAGAAAACGTCATTTCAAATAAAATAACCGCATTCAAATCGGTCCACCCATTTAAGAGCTACGGTGCCACAGACAGACACACATACATAGCGGTCAAACTTATAACAACCCTCTTTTTGCGTCGGGGGTTAAAAATAAAATTGTGTGTGTGTGTCTAGAACCACTAAAAAGCCGTGGTGCCCTAGTGGTTTAGCCAAGTGTGTGAAGTTCCCAATCCGCATTGGGCCCGCGTGGGAACTACGGCCCAAGCCCTCGCATTCTGAGAGGAGGCCTGTGCTCAACATTGGGACGTATATAGGCTGTAATGATTAACAATTTGTTTAGGTGTGTATCCAGAACCACTGAATGTTCATAGATACACCTAAAGTAAGGAACCCTCAATGCGCGACCCTTTTCCTTATACAAAACAGTGGATACATTAATACAAGAGCTGCTAATACAATAATTCTAGCTGTACAGTTCACACCAATATAACTTACATGAAGTCTTTTTCAGAACCCATTTAATTTAGAGACCAATGAAAGGATATAAAAGCCACTAGGTGCAGCGTAAGGCAGTTGTCTCACCGCCAGCGAGGAAACGATTGGCTATCGACTATTTTCTCGCTCAAGAAACGAACAAAAGATATAAGATCCTGTGAGAGTAAAAGAGACATATATATTAATAGTCGATCGCTGGCGGTTCACACTGCCGGCGAGAACTCGCTTTTACATCTTTTGTCGCAGCGACAAGAGCTATAAAACTCGCTGAGCTATAAAATTGGCTCAGCGAAACTCGCTCAGCTTGGCGGCCGCCCGGCTCGAGCGAGTGGAGCGAGTAATCGCCCGTCGTACTCGAACACTCGCTTTTCACTGCTCGCCCACTCGTTTCTAGTTACTCGCTCCGCTCGCTTGTCGCTCATCGTCGGCGGTGGGACAAGTGCCTAAGAGAGAAACTAAGTTCCTTTAACACTTTTAGCGATAGACAATAAGTTATTTACAGCAGGATACTTATTTTATGGTGTTTAATAAAGAATATTCGTATTGTGGGGAATAGCCAGCGGTTTGAGAACCTACTCCGCCACGAAGCTAGAGGTTCCGGGTTCGATCCCTGGTCGAGGCAGATATTTGTATCAAAAATGTGTGTTCAAAGTCAAAGTCAAAATATATTTATTCAATTTAGGGTATAGGCACTTATGAATGTCAAAAGAAATCTACCACCGGTTCGGAAAAACCTATGTTGAGAAGAATCCGGCAAGAAACTCAACGAGGTATATTTTTTTTAAACAGGTTTACAATATTTTTAAATGATGTATATCACAATTATTTACTTAACACAACTTCGTTTTTAACACAGTAAAATCGCTAATTGAAGTAAAGAATGTTCTTGAGTCTTGGGTGCTTTAATATCTATATATGTATAAAAATACAAGTCTATCTATATATCTTTATCACGTTACCATAATCAAGCCATAGTACCGCAAAGTACAGTCTAAAACAAACGAGATAAAATTTCAATAGTTTGAAAATTTTGTTTCTCCAACTCACTGAATCAATCCAAAATGGCCACTAATTACTCGCTGCCCGGAAGTGTCATGGCGGCGGAAGTGGGTACTTCCGGTGGCGTTCGTTAGCCCTATTAATTGGAGATTGCTACATCCGGCCAAGGTTTGGAGGCATTTAGGCTTTCGATTAAATTCAGGGTTCAAAAATTCTTCACTCATGCAAATGCCAAATAAATCGTATAAAGGTACACCGTATCATACCATGACTGTAATAGGAACGAGTCAGGCAAAAATATATTCTTTGTATTGAAAAGTATAAGAATATGCTTACTAGCACGTTTATTAACCAATAGTAGCCGTCGCGTGCCATGCACGGAGCGTCAAAGTCAAAATATCTTTTTCACTTCTCATGCTCCTAAAGTTCGTATTTATGCTAGATCTAGGCGACATAAAATTACTTTTTATGCTCTAGTGCATAAAAAAATCTTCGTCTAAGACCAAGGCAATCAAGTGTAAACAGCCACAAACAAAAAAGTTTCTATATATTTTTTAATAATTTTTAATTTTTATAAAACTAAAAATCAACCAAATCAAAATAGATCAATAAAATTAAATTTTTATAATGATATACTAATGCATGAACGGTACATGGTAAGTGAACAATGAAAGGTACATGGTAAGTGAACAATTGTTTCCACTGTTGCTATTTCTTTTCCTTGCCATCGATGTGAAAAGTAGAGTGTAGAACGCGAGCATTAAACCCATTTCTCCCTTGACCTGTCTATCCACCCTCGCCGTACCGGCGTACACGTCTCGGGTAAAATGGGTCGTTTTATGCTCTTGTTGTACAGTCTTTCTATTCAATTTAGGCTTTAATGAAAACCGTGTCGCAAGGCCATTTTTTTACGCAGTTTTAGAATTCCTGACATAAGTATTATTTATTCGTACGAGTAGAGTTAACGTGATAAGTCCCAGTTGTGATAATAATTATGTTACTAATGTTAATGAGAATTGGGTATATTTTTGCACAAAAAATTTAAACTTTTATTACAAACGTTTAATACAAAACATAGAACAATAAACAAACATTATTCCGTTTCGCTATCATTATTCGATATCCTCTCAGTCTTTAAATCGATTCTGTTCTTATCTTTAGCTCTCAAAGTCTTTATTAGTTTCATTACTTGTATCCTAAACTCAAACTTTGAATCTTCCGATAACTTCTTCACCGACGGCGTTATCGATTTAAAAAACGCTCTATCTTCGTCCTCCTCTTTCTGTATTAGATTGGAAAGGACAGCGACTATGTCTTCTTCTTCTTTGACTTTCAAATTATCTCCTTTAAGACTGTCTTCGGAATATTCTAGTTTTAATCTTTTATTTGGATTAGCCTCTTCTGTTTCGTCTATGCTGACAAACACTTCGTGGTCCCATGGTTCTGTTTCTACTTCTTCTGTGTCGTCTTCTTGCTCTGCGCCCTGCTGTGTGCTACTACATTTTCTTTTTATCTTTTCAAAATATCTGTTGAAATAAAATAATTAATTATTTATTCTTACTCATGTCTTTTTATAAACTATGCTGTACCTACTACTGTCCAGAGTCTCATACAACCGTTAAAAATAAACTATTAACAATCACTTATTGCTGACCCGCGACATTACGTTAGCTACGTCTATGCAACAAATGTGTGTTCGTGCAGCTCTCCACCTCCACACTGTAAAAAAAACACAAATCGCAGAACCCAACTACATATCACCGCAATACATTGACACGTTTCATACTTAGAGGAACACAACCGTTCAACATGCTACTAGATGTTAGCATAGTGAGTGACTGTGTGTTGAGAAGCTGCAAGGACACACATTTGATGCACAAACGTAGCTATCATATGTATGGTCGCTGATAAGTTGATATGGACCTCCGCAAAGTAACGTCTGATATACCTAATAAACTATTTAGCTAACATTATTGTTTTATTTTGTTACTTTGTTTATATGCCAAATAAAAATTTTGTTTCTTTATTTCTTTCTCGCATTCTTTCTCGTTCTCTCTCTTTCTTTCTTTTTAATACCTGTCGTCTAGGAACCGTAGCAAATCCGAGTGTATGTAGGGCCTGTTCCGGCGGCTGCCCAGGTAGCCAGGCTTCATGGACTTGACATAAGAGTCTCGCACGTTGTACCATTTCTTTGTGATGCAGAGGCCTAAAGCAAAAGAACATAGTTAATAGTGATGCCATCAAAAACGTAAATTGCCTTATTACATTGCATTATTATTGTAATGGCTTAAAGAATACTCGTAAAACTAGCTGCCGTGCTCAAGCTAAAAAGCGGCTAAGTGACATCCGGTCAATTTTTTATTTTAAATGCCATTCTACATAGAAAAAAACTGTATTGATCTATCTATAGGAACGAATATGCTATCTTCATTCATTTTGAACATATTTTTTTCTAAAAAAGCGGTTAAGTACAGAAAAAAAATAACTTCACAGATCGAAACGAGTCATTTTAATGAATCGCACTGATCCAGACGGACTCTGATAGAACGGAGCGCAATCTACAGAAAAACTAATAATCGCTCAAAAGAACCGAATCCAACAAAGGAGTCGGTTCCGATATTGGAGCTGGAGTTAGTGAATCACAACACTCCTCGGAGTCGAGATTACCCATTAATTTCCTCACCAATTTCATGTTTCTGCGAGGCACTAGCGGAGCTATAGGCGGGGTCCAGCTCGCTAAATATATCGGCCCAAGCTCGGTCCCGCGCCAGCCGGTCCTTGTACTCCGGGGAGTGTCGGTCCCACAGGCAAGCCCGTGCTTGGACCATCTGGATGAGTCGCTTCGTGTTGCGGAACGAGAACGTTGTTGGCTCCGGTTCTAGAACATTTGTTTTAAAGTCAAAGTCAAAGTCAAGATATCTTTATTCAATTTAGGCTAAGCACTTATGAATGTCAAAAAAATCTACCACCGGTTCGGAAAAACCTCTGGTGAGAAGAATCCGGCAAGAAACTCAAAGAGGTGTTTTTTAAACAGTTTTACAATATTTTAAATGATATCTATACATCACAAGTATTTAACCCAACTTTATTTTAAACAAAGTAGGTTCGCTATTTGAAGGGATCGCTAATGCGGATCGAAATTACGAGTATTTCCAAATAACCCTGTCCATGATATAATCATTAACTTTATAATGCGCGTTTGATATTAATGTCTTCTTGAAAATTGATCTGAATTTTGTATCCGTTTCATTTGTAATATTTTTTGGAATTTTATTATAAAAACGTATGCAATTTCCCAGAAACGACTTTTTGGTTTTAGCCAGTCTGTAAGATGGAACTTTAAGCTTCCGTGTTTCTGGTAGCCTTTGGCTTATCGACGTTAGTGGAAAAATCACATATGTTCTTCCTAACATACATGATTATTTCAAAAACAAAAAGCGACGGCAGAGGATACCTGTTTCCTTAAAAAAAGATCTTAAAGATTCACGCGTCTTCAAATTATAAACTGCTCTAATTGCTCTCTTTTGTATCGTTATCGTTATCGTTATCGTTATCGTGACTCATCTGACCAGCTGTTCAGCTGCAAGGACGCAGAGGCGTTGAGTATCAGAGTCCCAGGGACGCCGAAAGCCATAAGGTGGGCTCGGGAGGACACCCCGTCACGATACCGGCTGCTGGCCCATGGAGTATTAGTGGGGTCTTAACTACCACTAGCCTGTAGCTACCTATATTGCGACGTAATGTATACCCGGACAAACCTAAAACTTAAGGGCGCTAATTGTTCCGCTGAATATTCAACTGTACCTCCTGCCCGAGACACCAGAGAGCCAAAGTGATAGGACAGGACTGTAGGGCGTGTGCAGTCAGGATGCGGAGTGGAAGGATGGAGTCGACCCGAATTCCATGCATCGTAAAGCCAACATGTGGAAAATAGATACTATACTTGGTGTGTTATAAATAAAGGTAGGACATGTGACTGCTAATCGGTGGGTGCTTCTCCATTCGTGCACCTTGGGTTCGCATTTTCAATCGCCTCCTCGGACTCCGATTCAGTATCTGTTTCCCGTGTTTTGTATATTTCTTCTGATTTTTTTATTTGTTTGCGGTCCACTGCTATCGATTTCCAGGACTCTAGATTTTTCCCTTAGTTATATATGTCGTGGCTTAGTGAGTTCTCCCATGTGTAAATTGGTCGGCCTATTTTCTTTCTTGGCTCCTTGTAGACCGTTGCTGCTTGGAGAAGATGCGGTGCCTGTCTTCTAATGATGTGACCTTAGTATGAGATTCTACGGACTTTTATTATTTTAGTGATGGTTTTTCCGTCAAATATTTTATGTATTTTCTTCTTAGGAGAATCTTTGGCTACCTGAAGCATCTCTTTTAAGATGTAGCGCTCGTGCTTTCTAAGTCTTGAGCTTTTGTAAGCGATGTCACGATAAGACCGTATGTCACTGTCGCAGATATGACCATTTTGGACATTAATCTAGCTATTTTCCATTCTATCTTGTGCTCATTGATTAATCGTGTTAGGAGCTTAGAGTTGCCGATTGCCTTCCTGCATCGTGCTTTGATGGAGGCTTTCCTATTGCGGGATGCAGTTATGATTGTCCCGAGATATTTGAGCTCGGGCAAGGGTTTGATCAGGATTTCTCCGAAATACATGAGAGGTAACGTTGTCACTCCTGGATTGGTCGGGTCCCTTATCAGACTTTTGGTCTTTGTGCCGTTTATTTCGAGCCCCACAATGCGGAAGAGGGTCTTCAGTTGTGTAACTATACGGTCTAGTATGTCAAAGCATTCGCTTACGATGATGAGGTCATCTGCAAATGAAAGGATCATTGGAAGACTAATTTCCTTGTCTTGGTCAAGTTTCACTGCTTCATCTTCCTCTTCTAGTGTTCTGAGAACGTCATCTATTAGGATGGTAAAGAGTCTGGTCTGGGCAATAGGGGGCAGCCTTGCTTTACCCCTTTGCATTTGTTGATTGTTTCCGAGTTCTGGCCGAACCATGTTATAAATGTTCTTTCCTTCATGCAAGCTGCCATTATTCTATTGGTAAGATGAACGTTCGACCGTGTGATTAAGATGTCTTTAAGCGCGTCGAGATCTACGTTATCGAAGGCCTTCTCGATGTCTAAAGCGGCAACATAAAGCTTTCTTCCCGCTCTCCAGTTAGTGTCCAGGACATTACGTAGTGTAAAAATGTGGTCATCTGTAGACCTGTTTCGTAGGAACGCTGCTTGATAGCTACCTAGAGCTTCTATTTCTGCGTCCAATTTCTCAAGAAGATAGTGAGCGTAAATCCCACATTGCAAATGGAGATTCTTCTATATTCGCTGATGGTCCTTTGTAGTGATTGGACGTGTAGTCTCCGCTTGTTAGATGTGTTTCTTGGATGCCGGCCAGTGTTATATTTTCGATGCGTTTTCTATCACTGACGGCTGCATTTCCTCTTACGTTCCATGTACCTACCGCTATTGCGTTGCATAGTTTAGGGTTTTCGGTAACCAAGTTGGGACTAGGTCGTATTAAGCGTCGGCCGGTAACGTCGACGGCATGTATGCTGTTAGTCGAGCTATGCAGCCATTGCGTTGACTGAGTTTGGATAGTTGCTGTAGGGATACTCGCTGAAAGCGGATCTGGCGTATCTGTTATTACGGTATAACTCGGTACCTGGGTTTCTTGAAATCTGTTTTTATTGTTCTCATCCACACACAGGTGTGAGATAACGAGCGTCGTAATGCTGATTTTTGAATAGCAGATTGATTTCAGCTACGGCGTCGTCTGCTCAGTTTGGTGGGAAGGTTTGTATCGATACGTTATTGCTATTCGAACAACCATAGTGGATCGTTATGTTCATGCCGTAGTATTCGGCTACCGCCCGAATTATGTCTGTACCACCCCACGTGCCATCATTATATTGTATCGCTTTATGTCGTTGGGGCCTTGGCGGTTTGGTTCATGGTTGCTAAGGATGGCTGCACGCATGTTGATCTGGTCTTGGTTGTTGTCGACGAATTTAGCGGGGTCACGTCTGGCCGCTCTATGGTCAAATGTGTTGCTAAATGTTCTTTGCATGGTGGCTGGCTTGGTTTGCTGTAAAAAAAGCTTATACTACTAGGGGGTGGGCAATGCAGGATTGACCACCGGTAACTAATGTCGATGTCGATGTCGTAAATAGATAGGCACTAGTAAGTGTTTTGTGGGGGCTAAGATATGTGGTTGGTTATTATAATATCGTAAGATATCAGTAGGTTATTTGTTTTTAAGTTTAGGGAATGCCACGTTGCGCAATGAAGTGGTACCTGCTGGGGAATTTTAAGACAAAGCCCCCTTTTTTTCCTTTTGCTTCGGCCCGTTGCCGTGGCCCGTGGTCGCCAGATGTTGCAAACCAGGACGTAGTTTGTTACCGATGGAACAAAAGCGTTCCACGGGCTTATGGAATTTTAGAAAGTTTAAAGCGTTTACTTTTTGTGATTGTTCCCTATTTTTACATTTGGTCGTTATCTCCGTTGGGTTACTTGGCTTTTTAAAAAAAAAAATTATAGGCTGCAAGCTATATGGGCGGGAGTTTGGAGTATATTATGTAACATATGTCACGCACGATATTTTGATGATGGCTAATAAACTGACTTTTTCTAGTGTTTTCCCCGTCGTACGTTACCTATTTACGCGATTTTGGAGTAAATTTTAACTTAACTTAATTCAGTTTTGATCGGGTTATCTAGTGCTAGGTAGGTGCATGCAGCTATTTATGGGGCTTGAATTAATTCAACCGAGTACGCTTATGTTGCTCCTATGACCTGATGGGCGTATATTTTGAGTTTGGGGGACCTAAGTTGGCGATGTCGCGGTGTTTTAGTACCTACCTACGTTCACTGTCAGCCGCTATTCTGACAGTCTTACGTCTATCTATTATCTCTATAAGCTAGGTAGTAGCACGATTCGGAACGAGCTCACCGCGGGATTCAGCTGTTCTTTTCTCTGCTTGGCTTCGGACTCATACGGGGGCTCCATAGGCGCCCTCTGAATCTGAGGAGGCCTCTCGCACTGCGCTGCACCGCTCGTCTTAGAAGAGTCCCTGGCACTATCCTGGCACTGTTAGTCTTTCCACTGGCTTTACTTAGATCCACTGTTTATACTATTTACACTGATATGATCACATCTACACTAGGCAAACCCTACGAGAATTTACAAATTACCTACGCTTGTGCCGTTGCACAAAGTTGGGATGTGCGACTCTATTGTATAGCCGTTTTTTTTTTGTTTTGTAAAAAAGGATCGTAAGTACAGGAGGGACCGCTTTACGAGGCGACCGCTCTCGACCGTGTCCACAACCCGAATCCTGCTCTAATTGCTCTCTTTTGTAAGATAAAAATTGACTCAATGGCTTTGTGTTTGTGTTTATTAGCAGGCAGGAATTTTGTGTGATTGCATCCGGAATACGGAAATTTGCCACAGATTTCCAAACGAAAGTAAAGAATACGAACAGACGCGGCGACCGCCGATTGCGTCCGGCAGGATGTCGACGCATACGACCAGCAGGGCTACTACGAAACTCGAAGTTCATGTCGTGCGGTCCCTCTGACACTTATACTATTTAATACGAGAGCGAGAGGGACGGTACGATACAAACTTCGAGTTTCGTAGTAGCCCTGCACTTCTACTACTTCTATCGCACCGTCGCTTGAATAGTGCCGCTCGGTTACAGCTACGAACGCCTGCTTCCGTCCAACCGAAGGAACTTAGGAGGTTAATGTCCAACAGTGGACGTCCTACGGTTGGTATGATGATGGTAATAAATCTTGTGTTATGTTATCAAACCCGATAAAGCCTTGATATAAAGGCGGCAGACATTTAATCAGTTAGAAATGATAAAATAAACACAATTAGAAAATGATCTCTAAACCAACAGCGTTAAAAATCGCTTTTGCTCGCCAAAACGTGCGTTGAATTGCATAAGTATAATCGTTGTTAGGAAATAAACTCACCGCGTTAGATTTTAAGTTTCGTTTTAGTTTGTTTTTCAACAAACGCACTAGCCGACGTTGTATTTTGTATTGCACATTTTTCGTGATGCCAAATCTAATTATATTTTTTATGAAAGACTTGTATTTTTGTAATTTCTTTGTATTCATCTTAGTAAGTCTCGGTTTGTACAGTCACGAGCAGAAATATCTGACAGAACAATACGTGCATAAATATCTGATACGACTATTTCTAGGGCCGGAAGGACGTGTCAGATATTTTTGCACGCTCCGCTGTGGCAGATGGAGATGCAGATGGAGATGGCAGTAATTCAGACCTCAGACCATAAAAACGGAGAGCGCATGTCAAAAATTAAGTGTCAGATATAATAGCAAGAACATAGGTACCTACTAGAATGATAAACATTTAATAATAAGTTAATTTTTCAAATAATATATTCCTTATTAGGTACACCCTTACCTACCTACTAATATATAAAACCACCTACATAATAGGTATTATATTAAATAACAATTTATGATTCATTTTATTTGTTGTAAGGGTACAAAGTTCAAGTATCGCTACTATTTGTTTACATCAAACATCTTCATACTCTATATTAACACTAACTATACATGAAAGGTTTAGGTACTAAATGTAAACAAAACAACGTCAATTGATGTCTTCTGAAGTTCCCCCAGTAAACTATCTAAACCTTTACATTTCTGTATTTAAATACATTATTCTAGTTTGTGTTACAATGATAGATAAGTAAGTAAAAAATTGAAAATCCTTGAATGTACCAAATCTGGGAGCTGAAGTTTGTTTACATTTAGATAAATAACTTAAAACTAAAAATAATGTTTATCACATTGTATAGCAAGTCACGCGAACAAAGTGATAAACTGATAAAAACAAAACTGATAAAAATATAAATAACATTATACTTAATCCACATTAAATGTGTAAATTTTACGAGTCAAAATAAACCTCAGAACATTCTTGCCATTCTATTACTTTATGAAATTCCCATGAAAATTCCCAAGTAATATTTAAATCTTTTCAATTAACTAAGTTGTATAAAAAATATCGTGCAAATTTTTATACCTACTCTACCTTACTTATCGGTGGAGGTTGTTGGGATTCTATTGTTTACATTTCAAAACTGTGAACATATTAGTGTGCTAAAAGTTAGCCTATGTTATTCCAGACTTCCAACCATACTACCTAAGTATCTACAGCAAACTTCGTCCGAATCTATCCATACGTTATTCAGTAAAACAGTAAGAAACACACTAACTTTTTTATAATATTACATTCGACGACTTTGATTTCTATGCCGCCCCAAAACTTTGTCACTGTGGCATTTAACGTCATTCGATAAGCATTGTTATGGTCAAATAACATTGTTTACTGTGATAAAGTTCTACAGTGGCCTAGACTATGGGACTATGGGGCAAGTTCAATGCTAACGAATGTTGAGCGCGCCAGTTACTGCGCAATATTCACATACCGTATCCACTTTCTAGCCGTTTCTTGATTGCATCCGATTCCATCATGGCTGCCGTAACACAGTCCTTATCCAAAATACACTTTTAAACCCACACTTTCTCCACAAAATACTATAAAAACTGTCACTTTGATATTTATTCGTGATTTTATTACGTATTTATTATCATTTTTTGATTTTAAATAAGCTTTAATGTAGTACACTCGCATCACGGTTGTTCGCCGGGCACTGTTGCAGGGCCGGGCCGGCGGCCGTGGCCGGGCGCGAGCTGGCAACGCTGCGTCGCTGCTTGGCAACGGCGCGTTCGTTTTGATTTTAATTTTAGGAATTGCGATTTTGTAATGCGTTCGTAATTTGTCCTCACTTTATTTTCAATTTGTTAAAGTGTTTTAGTAATAATATTGATAATTATGATGACTTTATATATAGTTAAACTACGTAGGTACTTAATTACTATAAAAAATGTGACTTTTGCTGTATGCTAGGTAATTAATTAATACTTAAGTAAATATTAAGTAACTTAATAACTAGGTAACTTTATGCTTAAGAAGCGCTATGTCAT
The DNA here is from genome assembly GCF_025370935.1 of Choristoneura fumiferana. NCBI lineage: Eukaryota > Metazoa > Arthropoda > Insecta > Lepidoptera > Tortricidae > Choristoneura > Choristoneura fumiferana. The sequence goes on from NC_133500.1 coordinate 4,470,538, forward strand.
CTTGTGCATTAATGGTAGTCTATTTTTATGTTGCCGAGTAAAATCTATTGTAAGTATTTAATTTATTAATATTTTTGTTGTAAACGTATTTTATGTATTTTTATTGCTCTAATCTAAAATTGCACCTACTGCGAAAATATATTCTTTACTTTGTATCCTTTTCTTTACTTTTGTAAAGGTTGTCCGTAAGAGATCGCTCTGGGGCGATAAGACCTATAAACCTTGAAAAACTTTTCTCCTCGGTTTCATGTAGTACTTACTTACTGTACCTACCTATATCGTTGTATTCGTGTTCAATAAAGAGTCATTGTACCTATTGTATGAGAGAATCATGGTGAATGAACGGTGACTCGGGAGGATGTAAAATGTTGTGATAGGTACCTTTGTATGAGTCAGGCGTATCACCAACCACGTCATGGTACGGTGACACATGCAACTGTGTCAAAATCAAAAATATTTTCATTAATTAAAAGCTTAGCTTAGCTGTTGCTCCGTCCGTGTAGAAGTATCTACACGGACACGGAGGTTACGTCCTATTCTCATACATACCGAATTACACTAAAAAAAAAATCATAAAAATGTAAAATCAATTAAATCCACGATGTAATTTTCGTTAACTCCCACGGGATTTTTTGTTTGTTAGGGCCCGGGCATACTTAGCGTCTTTCGAGCGTCGTTTAGTAAACGCCCGCGCAGCGCCGACGCAAAACGTAAGAACGTTACGAGCCAAGACAAGCCAAGCAAAGCGCAAGGGCAACTACTACCTTTCTCGAAGCGCTTCGTCGTATTTTTGAACCTTCTTAAGGCCGTTCCCGTACCCAAATGAATTCTTAAATCGAAAATCATCGTAATGGCTACGGAACCCTATATCGGGAGCGTCCAACACGCTCTTGGCCAGTTTTTAAAGTCCTCGTCGACATCCTGCAGACTAGTCGTATGCCAAAGGCTCATCCCGGCTCATGCAAGAACCGGAAGTCCGGAGCAGCTAGCTCAGTACTAGACTTACTAAAGGCTAGGTTTGGGGGTGAGTGGAGATCGTCATAATTGAATGGTTGAATTTCCATGCCGCTCCCATATTTGTCCCTGCCTATATACGTCCCACTACTGGGTACAGGCTTCCTCTTACGATGAGAGGGCTTGGGTCGTAATTCCCACGCGGGCCCAGTGCGGATTAAGAACTTCACAAACACCATTAAATTTCATCTCTACCTCTACCTGAGTCACCTGAGTCATGAGGATCTAGATTTGTACCGATTAAAACCTGCTGCAGTAAGAAATACAGCATCAAATTTCTTTGCTCCTCATCCCCGGACTCAGTCGCCTCTTTGATTTTTCTTTTTTTTTGTTCAAAAATTTTCTGTCTTGTTTTCCATTTATTTTATTTTTTGTATTTCATTTGTTTTCCATTTCTTTGTGCTAATGTGTTCGTATCTTCGTATTATCTGTGGAAACCTTCAATTGGCTCTATTGTTACTTACATGTTTTGTATTCCACGTGTATTAGGTAATTTAAGCTGTTGGTTTTCCGAATAAAACAAAATAAAATATGTGAGATCTTACATAACCAGCACTGGAAAGGACTAAATATGTCTTACTCGTATTTAAAACAAATTTTAGTAATGTAGTACCTAATTGGTCACTTACCTACCGCCAATTTAGGCATCGAATAACCTAACCAACAAAATTTTGCAAAACCCCTACATTGTCTCTTCAAGGTTCAGTATCTCAAAAACGGCGAACCGATTGTGATAAAACATGTCTAAGAACCATCGCTAGAAAATCGGTTCACCCGTTCAACTACGGTGCCACAGATAGAAACACAGACACACATAGCGGTCAAACTTATAACACCCCTCTTTTTGCGTCGGGGATTAAAAATTAGTTACAAAAACGAGCAGAGCGAGGAGTTTTAGGTATAAAACTGCGACCACAAAACGCGCCGAGCGAGCGAAGCGAGCGAGCCTCGTTAGCGGCCAGCGAGGCACCAGAGCCTATAGGAGGTATAAACGTAAAAATCCAAACGCTTGTCGCTACGCCTGCCACTGTCTACCTTGTCTCTTTGACACCCCTCTGTAGCAAAATAGAAGCATTTAGGGATGAACAATAGCCGTTTGTAATTACAGCTGACTGAATGAGGTTTGAGTTATGTTGACACCCCTGTGGCTTTGCAGGCAGTACTCGGCTAAGAAATTCTTGCAAACTAAAGTTCGTTTCGTCGGTCTCGGTATTAAAGACACTCTTTACACCCAGCTTTGCTTGCATAAACAATCTGGCAGTCGAAATTATGTATCGGGATTTTACTAAAAACTTGCCAAATTCATCCCTTGTTTCACCATCAATTGATCAAATGTATTTGACGGATAAATGTGATGCCACATCTGTTTGTTTTGTTAGAATTGACGGAGATAGCATTACATTTATCCCTGAAATAAAATTGGTCAATGGTGGTGAAACAGTCCCTAGGGACAAGAAAAGAAAGAAGGAAATAAAAGAAAGAAAGTATAAATTTATTTGTAAAACTTCGGCACAACATTAAAAATACGTTAAAATTAAAAATTAAGGGGGGAAGGGTAGAGACGAAGCGTGGCGGCTCAATATATTATGTTAATCAGAACGCGAGCGTTTTTTAATTATTTTCCGCGTATTAATAAAACAATATATTTTTTCAAAAATATGACATCTATAATCGAGAGAAAACATCTGTTTCTTATTCAAAAACTCAAGACCTGCCGCACAATACTTAGGTATCTACTTACGCCATACCTACTAAGGGTTCATTTTGTTTTTTAGACGACTTTGGGATTACTATCTGTCAAACGAACCACGAGTAATAGTGTTTCTATAGTGTAAGGTTTAAACAGTAAATCCTCAAATATCTTACATATGAGTTATAAAACTAAAGCTACATAATATTAAAATGATACACCGATTAAAATGCAATAAATGCCCTTAACTCCCGAGTAGGTCATATTAGTTTCATGATACGAATTGTCCGGTCAATTTTAAGAAAAAGCTTTTTAAATCCGCTGCCACATGCCAATGCCACGCTAAATATAGCAATCATTATGTTTGCTTCGCATTCCTTTGGAAGTGTCGTTGATCGAGCGGAATGCTGATAGTAATGATTGAGAATGATTCTCGAAGAATGAAAGGATTATGTTATTGAGTGAAGATAGCTTTGGGCTCAGACACCGAGGGGTCCGTTAAATTGTTTGTATGTTTCCTATGTCAAAATGTACATGTATAAATATAACCTAACCAAAAAAAAGTTGGAAAACCCCCGACTTTGTCACTTTAAAGTTCAATATCTCAAAAACTTCAGAACCGATTTTGATAAAACATATGTAAGAGGATCGCTAAAAAACCAGCTTTCAAATAAAATGCCGCTTTCAAATCGGTCCACCCGTTTAAGAGCTACGATGCCACAGACAGACACACGGACACACAGCGTTCAGACTTATAACAGCCCTCTTTTTGCGTCGGGAGTTAAAAAATGATTTTCCAATGAATAAACTTAAGAAAATAATATACTATTATTGTTCGATTTTCTCACAGGTAAATATTATTGTATCTATTCGAACCGCGCAAAAATATTTTAACTCGGCCTTATTGTGTCAGAATAAGAGCCTGTGGTACATATTTTTGTAGAGTTAGTAGTATATTTTTGCACTAGACTGTACTTAACTGAAAAAATGGTTTAAAAAATCTCACGTGAGATTTAGTGTTGGCGGATGTCGTCCCCCCAAGGGGAGAGAGAGGGACGAAAACTTGCCAAAATTGCTTCACTCAATTGCGTATGAATTCGCCGCTGGTGGCGCTAGTGTAGCGAGAAGTCTCCGAAATGTCAAATGTCACTGTTTTTGGGTAAGCTGCGCGGGTTTATTTATAATTAGAATATTTTGCAATACCTGAAATGAATAATAGCAAATATGCGTTACGGGGTAATGCATGTCTGTGTTATGAGACAGTTTTGTCTTTCTGAAACCTTTGTCCTCTCTTTTTCCGTATAAAACGGGACTACGCAACACTGTCGCATGCTCAATATTTTTATGGTACGGTATTAAGGTATGATTTAAATGTAAATTTTGTTTTCACGCCCGTTATAACAAACTAACTATAAGGCAGGACCTTTGTCTACAGTGGCGCCAACTGGCGAGCGCGAAAACAGTATATAGCCCTCATTCCGCCAAATGAATCTGACGTTATCATCACCATTTATCAGTCGTACAGGCCTCCCCCACAAACCTCTAGTTGTTTCAGTTGGCGGCGGCCTGTGGTGTTCCGACTCTTTAAAATACCCTTGTTTACGACAAGAGAAAACTGACGTATACCGTGATATCACTGAACCAGCGATCGTACGGTGTAAAAGATCTTTTCGATAGCTTTCTGAGCCGATGGACGGATAAATCTTCCACTGCATGCCTCTCCGCGCGCCAGGGATAAAATTATACATCATTGATAAAGGCTTTCACGCGAATAACTGTATTAGAGCCAGCAGATTCAAACAAGTTACTAAGGGCCCTTTCTGCAAAGTTTCTTGAAATATTCTTCTTGGACATATAATACTGAACTAAAAGAATTTCCTTGCTCACCCGCGACCTAGTTAAGCTTATGCAAAATATGCGTGTTCACCCAACCAGCAAAATCCCTCTTACAACCATCTCAAGACTAAAAATTTTCACTCTAATATTGGTTTTATATCATCGTATAAGCCTGGATTTGGGCACAAATTATAAGCGTATTTATTTTAACATCGTCCTAATATCAGTCTTATTGAATACTGTTCGCATTTACAATAATCTTTACAAAACGAATTTAAGCTGCCTTAGGCTAATATCGCTTTTACGTAAGTATTTTGTAAGCCTGCATAGGCTTATATTGGTCCAACGTTAGAATCTTGTGAGCCTAAACAAGCTTATTTTGATTTTATGTACGACCACACGAAATTTTGAAACATTCCGCGTGCATTATGCTCGGTGAGTGAACTGCAGCGTGGCAGAATAAAATATTGTAGTGACAAACTGAATGCAAGTATAATAATAGTAGTAATATTAATAACGTGTTTGTTATCATTGGTGGTTCTTTATGTTGCGCGGTAAGTATTTACGTTGGAACATATTATTTACTGTAAAGTAGACCCTGTTTTACGCTTCAAATTTCATGCGCCCACTCAAATAATCAATTAAAATAGTATTTTCTATCCTCGTATATTTTTTTATTTCTATAATTGTAGTGAAAATGATGCCATTGTTATAGTTGCACTTTTCCAGCGCACTATTAGACTATTGTAAGATCATTTACTCTAATATTAGCATTCTGAATACCAATGGTACGGCCATGTTGAATTAATTTAGGGTTCCTTGCTTTACCTACATAAAACATGAACTGTTTAACCTTTACCTGATTTTATCCTAACCTGATCACTTGACTTTATAAAAACAAATCTACTAAAAGTTTTTACTTTTTATTTAAGTGACAACGTTGGTGATGTAAATGGCTGAATATATGGATTTAGACCATTACTTGACCAAAAAAAGACTTCCGTATGTTAAAGAATTTAACATGTCCTTGGAAAGAAACTCATTTCTTGTTGAGTGAAACGTGTCACGGATGCGGCCATTACAATAACGTTTTTTTCAGTTCCTATCTTAGTAGTGACAGTAAATCCTTTTTCAAGCTGATTCATTTCACTAACAAAAGGCCCCGGGTATGCATCTAAATTTGATGGCTTTACATTTCCTGAGTAAATATCTGTAAAAGAAGATGAAAACCATAAAATCAAACAAATATTAGTAAATTGTTCACATAGGGAAATAATATAAAGAAAGTCTCAGATTGCGGGTATTTGGCCCGAGCCGAAGGCGAGGGCTATAAACAAGCTATCTGAGGCTTTCTTTATAATTTCCCGTGGTGATCATATGATTTCACATCTTCCCCTGGGTGTAAAATGGCAATTGCCATGTAAATATAATTACAACCCGAAAGGATATTTGTGCGAATTACCTACTCAGGCACAAAAAGTGCTACTTTGCGCACTAGTGTGGAAAAGTATACGCCATTTCTAGAAGAGATATAGCATGCATTTTTCCGTGATATAATAATTTCTTGATGGCCACAGCAATCTCTGGAATTGGATTTTGCGACTTATACAGGTTGAATTCTAATTAGGCGTTGATACGAAAGCGTATGCATATACTGATTAGTAACTAACAACTTTTCCAAAGAAAAAACTTAGAAAAATGTGTTTTTAAATTATTTATACTTTAAGTCAATGCCCAACTGCAGTGTAAATCACTTTTTAAGGCAAAATCTTTTTCATAATCGGTTTCCTCCTCGGTCGAAGATTCATTTTCACTGACATGATCTATGTCACAGACTGAATCTCTGTCCTCTATATATCGACTTCTTGCATGAAATAAAATCCTGCAGAACCCTCACCAATATCTTTCTCAACACTTAACTTGTCTGGTGTTTTTATGTTATGCTTATATTAGGCTGACATTCTTACAAAAGCATTTATCAAAACCATTATAAAATCAAATGAACTAATATCATTCTAATATCTTACTAAACTATTGCTATTGATCTTATAATAGCTTTAAACAAGATCAAAAAGTATACGCTTATAATGTTCTTATGTTATGCTGATATTAGTCTGACATTCTTACAGAGCATTTATCAGGACCATTATAAATCAAATTAACTAATATCATTCTAATATCTTACTAAACTATTGGCTATTGATCTTATAATAGCTTTAAACAGATCAAAAAAGTATACGCTTATAATGTTCTTATGTTATGCTGATATTAGTCTGACATTCTACAAAGGCATTTATCAGGACCATTATAAAATCAAATGAACTAATATCATTCTTATATCTTACTAAACTATTGCTATCGATCTTACAATAGCTTTAAACAAGATCAAAAAAGTATACGCTTATAATGTTTCTTATGTTATGCTGATATTAGTCTGACATTCTTACAAGAGCATTTATCAGGACCATTATAAAATCAAATTAACTAATATCATTCTAATATCTTACTAAACTATTGCTATTGATCTTATAATAGCTTTAAAACAAGATCAAAAAAGTATACGCTTATAATGTTCTTATGTTATGGCTGATATTAGTCTGACATTCTTACAAGAGCATTATCAGGACCATTATAAAATCAAATAAACTTAGAGAATGGTGCGATAAGAACAGATATTCTCAAGTACAATGAGTCTTCGTAAATGTTTTGTAGGAGTAAGAGGCTCTTAATATGGTAGTATAATTAATGAGCTTATATACATATATGAGACTAGGCTTATAAGAAAGGAGTTCTTGATCTGTACTAGCTTATAAGGCTAATATAAGCCGTAACATGTTTCCCAAATTTTATAATAGAGCGCTATAAGCCCACCACTTCATAAA
>NC_133500.1:4478059-4481982 GCF_025370935.1 Choristoneura fumiferana
GATCACAACAATTAGTGAAATAAACATCAGTGTTCTACTTCACTTCAACACTTAGGGCAATGATGGTATCGACAAGTCGACCAGAGGTCTTTTGGTAGAACACAGCGGTCGGCGACCATTTGCATAATTTTATTATTATTTAATTAAAAATTAAAACAAAACTTTAAATAAAATAGGACTGTTCTCTAATGCTCTCACATTTACTTATGTAGGTAGGTGTACATATATAAGATTTTTATTTACAGAACAGTCACGAGCCGCAAGGGGTAAATTCGGAGTCACAATCGTTCTAACCTTTTTTTTCTGTCATATACAGGATTAGGGTACCAAGAAATGGTAAAGGCATCGCGAGAGTCGTGTTTCAGACAATATGGCCTCAGAGCCATAATGGCAAACGCGTTAAGCGCTCGCGAATGTGAAGTTACAAAGACTGCAAAAATAAAATAGCCACCAGTTGTGTGTGGCTGACTCAAAGAGCCAGCAATATGTATGTGTTTTACTTATAGATATGTAATTTCACCTGCCTCTGCAAATTATGTTGTAGAGCGTTCAATCGGCAGACGTAAAAACCGTATTCTTGCTGTTTCAGGTGCATCAATAATCTTGTAGAACGAGATGTAATCTGTGCTAAACAGCGCTTCTTGCACCGGCGAACCATAATAAGGAAGATTACGTCAGTCGGTCGAACGGTCGTTGTATGACTTGTACCTTATCCTCCTCAGATTGAGACGTATTTGTGGAATAGGTGTATCAGATACGACGTTCTTTTTTATTAGTGTTCCAGTACCACAATTTAGAAGTACGGCGACTAGAAACGTTAACGTGCAAAGAGCTCTCAACTACTCTCAAGTAGTGTAGGTGGTGTAGGGGTTATAGCACGCAGCACGGATTGCTGAGGACGGGGTTCGATTCCAGCGCAATGGTCTCTTTTTCTGTTTTTTCTGTGCATCCATGTCTCATTTGTATTTTCGATATGGTTTTCACCGGTACCCTCTGTAGTAATATTTCGATTAAAAAATACAAGATTATTAAAAGAATTATTTTCTAAATTGTTTGTATCACCACAAGCATCATCTGACTGTTCTGACAGACTACAAAATTATCATGATGAGATTCTGAATCGGATAGACTGTTGACTCTTGACCTGTTCAGACTGGGTTAGGTACGCACAATTTTATGAATAGACTTGACATGGGTACTGACATAGTTAAAGACTGACTGTTATTATTTATATTATTGGATTTTTGACTGACATTCTCCTTTCTAAACGGACTGAAATTCTCATCCCTGTAATGATCTGACTTTTTATTATTTCTTAGTAACAGATGTTGACGATTTCTTCTATACAATACCCCTTCTTTTGACTGAATAATATATGATCTTGGACAGTTTTGCAAAGCCTCTTTCACTATACCTGGCTCCCATTTTTTATCTGGCATTTTCTTGTACATTATAGAGTCATTTTCTTTTAATTTTGGCAAATCTTTTGCATGTTTGTCATGGTATTTTTTATAACTTTGTTTGTGTTTATTCATCATGCTCTCTACCTTTTCCCCTGTAACTATTTTTGGCTTTAGTAGTTCTTTAGATATAGGCAAATTTGATCTCAATTTTCTAGACATAAGTAACTCAGCTGGTGACTTCATATATTCTTTTTCATTACATCTATAATGTAAAAGAGCTAAATAAGGATCTTTATTTTCTTCAAATGCTTTTTCCAGTATCTTTTTTACTATCTTAACCGCTGATTCTGATTGACCATTTGACTTTGGAAAATGAGGACTCGAGGTTATATGCTCTATATCCCATTCTTGACAAAATTTACTAAATTCTTTGGAATCAAATGGAGGTCCATTGTCTGTCATAAGTTTTAACGGAATACCATGACGAGCAAAAACTGATTTGCAATGGATAATCACATGTTTTGCTGATGTGCCAGTGTTTAATAGCGCCAATTCAATGTATTTTGAATAATAATCTATAATGACCAGATATTTTTTGTCTTTGAACTGAAGCAAATCAGCTCCTACTTTCTCCCAGGGACATGACGGAGTGTCAGAAACTATTAATTTCTCACTGGCATTAGCAGGTTTATATTTTAAGCATATCATGCAATTTTCAACTATTTGTTCTATGTCTTTATTCATGGAAGGCCAAAATAGAACACCTCTGGCTAAATTTTTACTTCTAGACAGACCTGCATGGCTTGCATGAATTTGTTGCAACATTTCTTTGCGCATTGACAACGGAACTATTAAACTGGTGTTCTTGAAAACTATGCCATCAACTACATGAATTTCCGCTCTATAACTCCAATACGCTCTCACAGACAGATCTGTTTCATGTTTGTATTTTGGCCAACCATTAACAAAATAATCTATTAATTTTTGTAATGATATATCATTACCAGTTTCTTTTTTTATCAATTGTAATTTTGATTCTGATACTGCAAGTGATGTTTTAAACATATTGGCATGAATTGTTAGGTCTTTATCAATAGTATGTTCTTCACTTTCTGGTAATGCTGCCCTTGAAAGTGTATCTGGAATATATAGTTTTGTTCCCGGAACATATGTAACATTTATATCATACAGTTGCAAGGTAAGCATCATTCTTTGCAGTCTGCTAGTACTTGACATAGTGGTTTACTAAATAAAGAAACCAACGGCTTATGATCAGTTTCAACCTCAATTCTTCTCCCATATACATATTGATGAAATTTTTGACACCCAAATAAAATGGCAAAAAGTTCTTTTTCAATCTGGGCATATCTTATTTGACAGTCGGTCAAAGTTTTAGATGCATAAGCTATTGGATGATGAGATTGTAAAAGTACAGCACCTAATGCTTTGGACGAACTGTCAACACTTAATGTCAAAGGCTTGGTATTGTCATAATGACATAAGACTGGAGCTTTTGTAATTAATTCTTTTAATCTTTGAAACGCTTTATCATGGTTTGCATCCCATATCCACTGGGTATCCTTTTTTAGCAAGTTTCTTAATGTTTCAGTCTCATATGAAAGATTTTTTATATAGCTACCTAGATAGTTTATGACACCTAAAAATCTTTGAAGACTTTTTTGACAATCAGGAGTGGCATTTCTTGAACTGCTTTTATTTTATCATAGTCAGGACACATACCTTCTGCGCTAAATACATGACCTAAGAATTTTATTTTTCTTTGAGCAAAAATGCATTTTTCTTTGTTTGAATTTTAAATTAATAGACTGTGCCCTTTCAAAAACTTTTTTTAGAGTTTTATTATGACTTTTTTCATCTGAAGCATAAATTAATATGTCATCTACATATAGAATCACGTTTGGTATATCAGAAAATGACTCTATGAGTATTTTGCTGAAGATTTCTGTCGAACAAGTGAGACCATAAGGTAAACGCAATATTATACCTTCCATAAGGAGTAATTGAATGTGCATAGATCCGAACTACTTTCATCTAAAGGAATCATCCAGAATCCAGAGTATGCATCCAAATGAGAGAAATATTTTTGCACCGTTTAATTTATATCTAACTAGCTTTTACCCGCGGCTTCGCACGCGTAAACTATTCGGTCTGGTAGTTGCAATTGAAATTTTCGGGATTTTACAAAATTCCCCTGGAAAGTTCCAAAATTTATATCGTGGTCTTCATTGAGGTTTGTTGTGAATAACTGTACACAATTCAAGACTCTAAACCCAGTGCAAAATTTCAAAAATTTTCCCTATCCAAATTCAAATTCATATCATTTATTCAGTAAATAGGCCGCAATGGGCACTTTTACACGTAATTTTTTTAATACCAGCACTTTCGGAAAGACCATCATTCCCAAGAAGAATGCGCCGCAAGAAGCTTGGAGAAAGTCATTTTTTCAAAATAAAATAAGTACAAATAAAATACTTAAAAACTACAGTAAGTATACAATTA
>NC_133500.1:4482805-4592576 GCF_025370935.1 Choristoneura fumiferana
GAAAATAATGTCGAAATTTCATTTGAAATTTACCACGAGTTTTACAGTGAAGGAAAACATCGTGAGGACACTTGCACGAACGTGCGAAGCATTTCGAGGGCGTGTGTGAAGTTCCCAATCCGCATTGGGCCCGCGTGGGAACTACGGCCCAAGCCCTCGCATTCTGAGAGGAGGCCTGTGCTCAGCAGTGGGACGTATATAGGCTGTAATGATTAACAATATTGTTTAGGTGTGTGTCCAGAACCACTGAATATTCATAGATACACCTAAAGTAAGGAACCCTCAATGCGCGACCCTTTTCCTTATACAAAACAGTGGATACATTAATACAAGAGCTGCTAATACAATAATTCCAGCTGTACAGTTCACACCAATATAACTAACATGAAGTCTTTTGCAGAACCCATTTAATTTAGAGGCCAATGAAAGGATATAAAAGCCACTAGGTGCAGCGTAAGGCAGTTGTCTCACCGCCGGCGAGGAAACGATTGGCTATCGACTATTTTCTCGCTCAAGAAACGAACAAAAGATATAAGATCCTGTGTGAGTAAAAGAGACATATATATTAATAGTTGATCGCTGGCGGTTCACACTGCCGGCGAGAACTCGCTCTTACATCTTTTGTCGCAGCGACAAGAGCTATAAAACTCGCTGAGCTATAAAACTAGCTCAGCGATACTCGCTCAGCGCTGTGGGCGGCCGCCCGGCTCGAGCGAGTGGAGCGAGTAATCGCCCGTCGTGCTCGAACACTCGCTTTTCACTGCTCGCCCACTCGTTTCTAGTTACTCGCTCTGCTCGCTTGTCGCTCATCGTCGGCGGTGGGACAAGTGCCTAAGAGAGAAACTAAGTTCCTTTAACACTTTTAGCGATAGACAATAGGTTATTTACAGCAGGACACTTATTTTATGGTGTTTAATAAAGAATATTCGTATTGTGGGGAATAGCCAGCGGTTTGAGAACCTACTCCGCCACGAAGCTAGAGGTTCCGGATTCGATCCCTGGTCGAGGCAGATATTTGTATCAAAAATGTGTGTTCAAAGTCAAAGTCAAAATATATTTATTCAATTTAGGGTATAGGCACTTATGAATGTCAAAAAAAATCTACCACCGGTTCGGAAAAACCTATGTTGAGAAGAATCCGGCAAGAAACTCAACGAGGTATATTTTTTTTTAAACAGATTTACAATATTATTAAATGATATGTATACATCACAATTATTTAACACAACTTCGTTTTTAACACAGTAAAATCGCTAATTGAAATAAAGAATGTTCTTGAGTCTTGGGTGTTTTAATATCTATATTATATATAAAAATACAAGTCTATCTATATATCTTTATCGCGTTACCATAATCAAGCCATAGTACCGCAAAGTACAGTCTAAAACAAACGAGATAAAATTTGAATAGTTTGAAAATTTTGTTTCTCCAACTCACTGAATCAATCCAAAATGGCCACTAATTACTCGCTGCCCGGAAGTGTCATGGCGGCGGAAGTGGATACTTCCCGGTGGCGTTCGTTAGCCCTATTAATTGGAGATTGCTACATCCGACCAAGGTTTGGAGGCATTTAGGCTTTCGATTAAATTCAGGGTTCAAAAATTCTTCACTCATGCAAATGCCAAATAAATCGTATAAAGGTACACCGTATCATACCATGACTGTAATAGGAACGAGTCAGGCAAAAATATATTCTTTGTATTGAAAAGTATAAGAATATGCTTACTAGCACGTTTATTAACCAATAGTAGCCGTCGCGTGCCATGCACGGAGCGTCAAAGTCAAAATATCTTTTTCACTTCTCATGCTCCTAAAGTTCGTATTTATGCTAGATCTAGGCGACATAAAATTACTTTTTTTGCTCTAGTGCATAAAAAAAATCTTCGTCTAAGACCAAGGCAATCAAGTGTAAACAGCCACAAACAAAAAAGTTTCTATATATTTTTAATAATTTTTAATTTTTATAAAACTAAAAATCAACCAAATCAAAATAGATCAATAAAATTAATTTTTATAATGATATACTAATGCATGAACAGGAAAAGGTACATGGTAAGTGAACAATTGTTTCCACTGTTGCTATTTCTTTTCCTTGCCATCGATGTGAAAAGTAGAGTGTAGAACTCGAGCATTAAACCCATTTCTCCCTTGACCTGTCTATCCACCCTCGCCGTACCGGCGTACACGTCTCGGGTAAAATGGGTCGTTTTATGCTCTTGTTGTACAATCTATTATATTCAATTTAGGCTTTAATAAAAACCGTGTCGCAAGGCCATTTTTCTTACGCAGCTACAATTCCTGACTTAAGTATTATTTATTCGTACGAGTAGAGTTAACGTGATAAGTCCCAGTTGTGATAATAATTATGTTACTAATGTTAATGAGAATTGGGTACATTTTTGCACAAAAAAATTGAACTTTTATTACAAACGTTTAATACAAAACATAGAACAATAAACAAACATCATTCCGTTTCGCTATCATTATTCGATATCCTCTCAGTCTTTAAATCGATTCTGTTCTTATCTTTAGCTCTCAAAGTCTTTATTAGTTTCATTACTTGTATCCTAAACTCAAACTTTGAATCTTCCGATAACTTCTTCACCGACGGCGTTATCGATTTAAAAAAACGCTCTATCTTCGTCCTCCTCTTTCTGTATTAGATTGGAAAGGACAGCGACTATGTCTTCTTCTTCTTTGACTTTCAAATTATCTCCTTTAAGACTGTCTTCGGAATATTCTAGTTTTAATCTTTTATTTGGATTAGCCTCTTCTGTTTCGTCTATGCTGACAAACACTTCGTGGTCCCATGGTTCTGTTTCAACTTCTTCTGTGTCGTCTTCTTGCTCTGCGCCTGCTGTGTGCTACTACATTTTCTTTTTATCTTTTCAAAATATCTGTTGAAATAAAACAATTAATTATTTACTCTTACTCATGTCTTTTTATAAACTATGCTGTACCTACTACTGTCCAGAGTCTATACAACCGTTAAAAATAAACTATTAACAATCACTTATTGCTGACATTACGTTAGCTACGTCTATGCAACAAATGTGTGTTCGTGCAGCTTTCCACCTCCACACTGTAAAAATATACACAAATCGCAGAACCCAACTACATATCACCGCAATACATTGACACGTTTCATACTTAGAGGAACACAACCGTTCAACATGCTACTAGATGTTAGCATAGTGAGCGACTGTGTGTTGAGAAGCTGCAAGGACACACATTTGATGCACAAACGTAGCTATCGTATGTATGGTCGCTGATAAGTTGATATGGACCTCCGCAAAGTAACGTCTGATATACCTAATAAACTATTTAGCTAACATTATTGTTTTATTTTGTTACTTTTTTTATATGCCAAATAAAAATGTTGTTTCTATATTTCTTTCTCGCATTCTTTCTCGTTCTCTCTCTTTCTTTCTTTTTATACCTGTCGTCTAGGAACCGTAGCAAATCAGAGTGTATGTAGGGCCTGTTCCGGCGGCTGCCCAGGTAGCCAGGCTTCATGGACTTGACATAAGAGTCTCGCACGTTGTACCATTTCTTTGTGATGCAGAGGCCTAAAGCAAAAGAACATAGTTAATAGTGATGCCATCAAAAACGTAAATTGCCTTATTACATTGCATTATTATTGTAATGGCTTAAAGAATACTCGTAAAACTAGCTGCCGTGCTCAAGCTAAAAAGCGGCTAAGTGACATCCGGTCAATTTTTTATTTTAAATGCCATTCTACATAGAAAAAAAATCTGTATTGATCTATCTATAGGAACGAATATGCTATCTTCATTCATTTTGAACATATTTTTTTCTAAAAAAAGCGGTTAAGTACACAAAAAAAATAACTTCACAGATCCAAACGAGTCATTTTAATGAATCGCACTGATCCAGACGGACTCTGATAGAACGGAGCGCAATCTACAGAAAAACTAATAATCGCTCAAAAGAACCGAATCCAACAAAGGAGTCGGTTCCGATATTGGAGCTGGAGTTAGTGAATCACAACACTCCTCGGAGTCGAGATTACCCATTAATTTCCTCACCAATTTCATGTTTCTGCGAGGCACTAGCGGAGCTATAGGCGGGGTCCAGCTCGCTAAATATATCGGCCCAGGCTCGGTCCCGCGCCAGCCGGTCCTTGTACTCCGGGGAGTGTCGGTCCCACAGGCAAGCCCGTGCTTGGACCATCTGGATGAGTCGCTTCGTGTTGCGGAACGAGAACGTTGTTGGCTCCGGTTCTAGAAAATTTGTTTTAAAGTCAAAGTCAAAGTCAAAATACCTTTATTCAATTTAGGCTAAGCACTTATGAATGTAAAAAAAAATCTACCACCGGTTCGGAAAAACCTCTGGTGAGAAGAATCCGGCAAGAAACTCAACGAGGTTTTTTTAAACAAATTTACAATATTATTAAGTGATATCTATACATCACAAGTATTTAACCCAACTTTATTTTAAAACAAAGTAGGTTCGCTATTTGAAGGGATCGCTAATGCGGATCGTAATTACGAGTATTTCCAAATAACCTGTCCATGATATAATCATTAACTTTATAATACGCCTTTGATATTATGTTCTTGAAAATAGATCTGAATTTTGTATCCGTTTCATTTGTAATATTTTTTGGAATTTTATTATAAAAACGTATGCAATTTCCCAGAAACGACTTTTTGGTTTAGCCAGTCTGTAAGATGGAACTTTAAGCTTCCGTGTTTCTGGTAGCCTTTGGCTTATCGACGTTAGTGGACAAATCACATATGTTCTTCCTAACATACATGATTATTTCAAAAACAAAAAGCGACGGCAGAGGATACCTGTTTCCTTAAAAAAAGATCTTAAAGATTCACGCGTCTTCAAATTATAAACTGCTCTAATTGCTCTCTTTTGTAAGATAAAAATTGACTCAATGTCTTTGTGTTTGTGTTTATTAGCAGGCAGGAATTTTGTGTGATTGCATCCGGAATACGGAAATTTGCCACGGATTTCCAAACGAAAGTAAAGAATACGGACATACGCGGCGACCGCCGATCGCGTCCGGCAGGATGTCGCGCATACGACCAGCACGGCTACTACGAAACTCGAAATTCGTGTCGTGCGGTCCCTCTGACACTTATACTATTTAATACGAGAGCGAGAGGGACCGTACGATACAAACTTCGAGTTTCGAGTTTCGTAGTAGCCCTGCACTTCTACTACTTCTCCCGCACCGTCGCTTGAATAGTGCCGCCCGGTTACAGCTACGAACGCCTGCTTCCGCCCAACCGAAGAAACTTAGGAGGTTAATGTCTAACAGTGGACGTCCTACGGTTGGTATTATGATGGTAATAAATCTTGTGTTATGTTATCAAACCCGATACAGCCTTGATATACAGGCGGCAGACATTTAATCAGTTAGAAATGATAAAATAAACACAATTAGGAAATGATCTCTAAACCAACAGCGTTAAAAATCGCTTTTGCTTGCCAAAACGTGCGTTGAATTGCATAAGTATAATCGTTGTTAGGAAATAAACTCACCGCGTTAGATTTTAAGTTTCGTTTTAGTTTGTTTTTCAACAAACGGACTAGCCGACGTTGTATTTTGTATTGCACATTTTTCGTGATGCCAAATCTAATTTAATTTTTTATGAAAGACTTGTATTTTAGTAATTTCTTTGTATTCATCTCATCATTATCTTATTATTAGTAAGTCTCGGTTTGTACAGTCACCAGCAGAAATATCTGACAGAACAAAACGTGCATAAATATCTGCTACGACTCTATTTCTAGGGCCGGAAGGACGTGTCAGATATTTTTGCACGCTCCGCTGTGGCAGATGGAGATGCAGGTGGAGATGGCAGTAATTCAGACCTCAGACCAAATAAAACAGAGAGCGCATGTCAAAAATTAAGTGTCAGATATAATAGCAGAACAAAGGTACCTACTAGAATGATAAACATTTAATAATAAGTTAATTTTTCAAATAATATATTCCACGGTACCTTAAGTAAAAACTTGTGCCCCACCAACCCACCTGTTCAAATACCTACTAATATATAAACCACCTACATAATAGGTATTATTATCATCATCCAGCCTATATACGCCCACTGCTGGGCACAGGCCTCCTCTCAGAACTATAGGGCTTGGCCATAGTTCCCACGCGGGCCCAGTGCGGATTGGGAACTTCACACACACCATTGAATTGCTTCGCAGATTTGTGCAGGTTCCTCACGATGTTTTCCTTCCCGCAAAGCTCGTAGCAATTTCAAATGTAATTCCGCACATGAATTTCGAAAAACTCAGGGGCGAGCCGGGGTTTGAACCCACACCCTCTGCTTGAGAGGCGATAGGTCAAACCACTAGGCCACCACGGCTTATAGGTATTATATTAAATAGCAATTTATGATTCATTTTATTTGTTGTAAGGGTACAAAGTTCAAGTATCGATACTATTTGTTTACATCAAACATCTTCATACTCTATATTAACACTAACTATACATGAAAGGTTTAGGTACTAAATGTAAACAAAACAACGTCAATTGATGTCTTTTCAAGTTCCCCACTAAACTATCAAAACCTTTACATTTC
Organism: Choristoneura fumiferana; assembly: GCF_025370935.1. Classification (NCBI taxonomy): domain Eukaryota; kingdom Metazoa; phylum Arthropoda; class Insecta; order Lepidoptera; family Tortricidae; genus Choristoneura; species Choristoneura fumiferana. Next base: position 4,489,381 of record NC_133500.1, read on the forward strand.
TGTATTTAAATACATTATTCTAGTTTGTGTTACAATGATAGAATAAGTAAGTAAAAAATTGAAAATCCTTGGATGTACCAAATCTGGGAGCTGAAGTTTGTTTACATTTAGTTAATTACTTAAAACTATCACAATGTCATTGTATAGCAAGTCACGTGAACAGTGACAAACTGATAAAAACAAAACTGATAAAAATATAATTACATTATCAGCACACATACCTATAGGTACCTATTCATTTATAAATTTTATAATCCACATTAAATGTGTAAATTTTACGAGTCAAAATAAAACTCAAAACATTCTTGCCATTCTATTACTTTATGAAATTCCATGAAAATTCCCAAGTAAGCATTAAATCTTTTCAATTAACTAAGTTGTATAAAAAATACCGTGCAAATTTTTATACCTACTCTACCTTACTTATCGGTGGAGGTTGTTGGGATTCTATTGTTTACATTTCAAAACTGTGAACATATTAGTGTGCTAAAAGTTAGCCTATGTTATTCCAGACTTCCAACCATACTACCTAAGTATCTACAGCAAACTTCGTCCGAATCTATCCATACATTATTCAGTAAAACAGTAAGAAACACACAAACTTTTTTATAATATTACATTCGACGACTTTGATTTTATGCCGCCCCAAAACTTTGTCACTGTGGCATTTAACGTCATTCGATAAGCATTGTTATGGTCGAATAACATTCTTTACTGAGATAAAGTTCTACAGTGGCCTAGACTAGGGACTATGGGGCAAGTTCAATGCTAACGAATGTTGAGCGCGCCAGTTACTGCGCAATATTCACATACCGTATCCACTTTCTAGCCGTTTCTTGATTGCATCCGATTCCATCATGGCTGCCGTAACACAGTCCTTATCCAAAATACACTTTTAAACCCACACTTTCTCCGCAAAATACTATAAAACTGTCAATTTGATATTTATTCGTGATTTTTTTACGTATTTATTATCTTTTTTTGATTTTAAATAAGCTTTAATGTAGTACACTCGCATCACGGTTGTTCGCCGGGCACTGTTGCAGGGCCGGGCCGGCGGCCGTGGCCGGGAGCGAGCTGGCAACGCCGCGTCGCTGCTTGGCAACGGCGCGTTCGTTTTGATTTTAATTTTAGGAATTGCGATTTTGTAATGCGTTCGTAATTTGTCCTCACTTAAGATTCAATTTGTTAAAGTGTTTTAGTAATAATATTGATAATTATGACGACTTTATATATAGTTAAACTACGTAGGTACTTAATTACTATAAAAAAATGTGACTTTGTCCATCTAAGGACACTTTTGCTGTATGCTAGGTAATTAATTAATAAGTAAATATTAAGTAACTTAATAACTAGGTAACTTTATGCTTAAGAAGCGCTATGTCATCTTGTGCATTAATGGTAGTCTATTTTTATGTTGCCGAGTAAAATCTATTGTATTTAATTTATTAATATTTTTGTTGTAAACGTATTTTATGTATTTTTATTGCTCTAATCTAAAATTGCACCTACTGCGAAAATCTATTCTTTACTTTGTATCCTTTTCTTTACTTTTGTAAAGGTTGTCCGTAAGAGATCGCTCTGGGGCGATAAGACCTATAAACCTTGAAAAACTTTTCTCCTCGGTTTCATGTAGTACTTACTGTACCTATATCGTTGTATTCGTGTTCAATAAAGAGTCATTGTACCTATTGTATGAGAGAATCATGGTGAATGAACGGTGACTCGGGAGGATGTAAAATGTTGTGATAGGTACCTTTGTATGAGTCAGGCGTATCACCAACCACGTCATGGTACGGTGACACATGCAACTGTGTCAAAATCAAAAATATTTTCATTAATAAAAAGCTTAGCTTAGCTTAGCTGTTGCTCCGTCCGTGTAGAAGTATGTACAATAGTTTACGTCCTATTCTCATACATACCGAATTACACTAAAAAAAAATCATAAAAATGTAAAATCAATTAAATCCACGATGTAATTTTCGTTAACTAGGTACCACGGGATTTTTTGTTTGTTAGGGCCCGGGCATACTTAGCGTCTTTCGAGCGTCGTTTAGTAAACGCCCGCGCAGCGCAGAGCGATGCAAAACGTAAGAACGTTACGAGCCAAGACAAGCCAAGCAAAGCGCAAGGGCACTACCTACCTTTTCTCGAAGCGCTTTCGTCGTATTTTTGAACCTTCTTAAGGCCGTTCCCGTACCCAAATGAATTCTTAAATCTAAAATCATCGTAATGGCTACGGAACCCTATATCGGGCGCGTCCGACACGCTCTTGGCCGGTTTTTAAAGTCCTCGTCGACATCCTGCAGACTAGTCGTATGCCAAAGGCTCATCCCGGCTCATGCAAGAACCGGAAGTCCGGAGCAGCTAGCTCAGTACTAGACTTACTAAAGGCTAGGTTTGGGGGTGAGTGGAGATCGTCATAATTTAATGGTTGAATTTCCGTGGCGCTCCCATCATCGTCCCAGCCTATATACGTCCCACTACTGGGTACAGGCTTCCTCTTACGACGAGAGGGCTTGGGTCGTAGTTCCCACGCGGGCCCAGTGCGGATTAAGAACTTCACAAACACCATTAAATTTCATCTCTACCTCTACCTGAGTCACCTGAGTCATGATGATCTAGATTTGTACCGATTAAAACCTGCTGCAGTAAGAAATACAGCATCAAATTTCTTTGCTCCTCATCCCTGGACTCAGTCGCCTCTCTGTTTTTTCTTTTTTATGTTCAAAAATTTTCTGTCTTGTTTTCCATTTATTTTATTTTTTGTATTTCATTTGTTTTCCATTTCTTTGTGCTAATGAGTTCGTATCTTCGTATTATCTGTGGAAACCTTCAATTGGCTCTTTTGTTACATGTTTTGTATTCCACGTGTATTCGTTAATTTAAGCTGTTGGTTTTCCGAATAAAATAAAATAAAATATGTGAGATCTTACATAACCACTGGAAAGGACTAAATATGTCTTAATCGTATTTAAAACAAATTTTAGTAATGTACCATCATCCAAATATGTGGTCTACCACCCTAAAGCTGATAATCGTTTGAATGTCAAAAACAAATAATGCCAATAGACGTGTCTGTCAACTTGAAAGTTGACTTTAGTGACATTATCATTTGATAGGAACTTGTTTAGAAATTGAATAGACCACTTATTTGGCTGATGGTACCTAATTGGTCACTTACCTACCGCCAATTTAGGCATCGAATAACCTTACCAACAAAATTTTGGAAAACCCCTACGTTGTCACTTCAAGGTTCAGTATCTCAAAAACGGCGAACCGATTGTGATAAAACATGTCTAAGAACCATCGCTAGAAAACCTGCTTTCAAAAACAACCGCATTCAAATCGGTTCACCCGTTCAACTACGGTGCCACAGATAGAAACACAGACACACATAGCGGTCAAACTTATAAACCTCTTTTTGCGTCGGGGATTAAAAATTAGTTACAACAACGAGCAGAGCGAGGAGTTTTAGGTATAAAACTGCGACCACAAAACGCGCCAAGCGAGCGTAGCGAGCGAGCCTCGTTGGCGGCCGCCGAGGCGCCAGAGCCTATAGGAGGTATAAACGTAAAAATCGAAACGCTTGTCGCTACGCCTGCCACTGTCTACCTTGTCTCTTTGACACCCCTCTGTAGCAAAATAGAAGCATTTAGGGATGAACAATAGCCGTTTGTAATTACAGCTGACTGAATGAGGTTTGAGTTATGTTGACACCCCTGTGGCTTTGCAGGCAGTACTCGGCTAAGAAATTCCTGCAAACTAAAGTTAAACGTCGGTCTCGGTATTAAATATTGAAGACTAATCTTTACCCACAGCTTTGCTTGCATAAACAATCTGACAGTCGAAATTACGTATCGGGATTTTACTAGAAACTTGCCAAATTTCATTTCTTTAGACACCCCTTGTTTCACCATTAATTGATCAAATTTATTTGACGGATAAATGTGATGATCTTGTTTGTTTTGTTAGCATTGACGGAGATAGCATTACGTTTATCCCTGAAATAAAATTGGTCAATGGGTGGTGAAACAGTCCCTAGGGACAAGAAAAGAAAGAAGGAAATAAAAGAAAGAAAGTGTAAATTTATTTGTAAAACTTCGGCATAACATTAAACATACGTTAAAATAGTGTTTCTACAGTGTATGGTTTAATCAGTAAAACCTCAAATATCTTACATATGAGTTCCAAAACTAAAGCTACATAATATTAAAATGATACACCGATTAAAATGCAATAAATGCGCTACAAACTCGGCGCGCCCTTAACTCCCGAGTAGGTAATATTAGTTTTATGATACGAATTGTACGGTCAATTTTAAGAAAAAGCTTTTTAAATCCGCTGCCACATGCCAATGCCACGCTAAATATAGCAATCATTATGTTTGCTTCGCATTCCTTTGGAAGTGTCGTTGATCGAGCGGAATGCTGATAGTAATGATTGAGAATGATTCTCGAAGAATGAAAGGATTATGTTATTGAGTGAAGATAGCTTTGGGCTCAGACACCGAGGGGTCCGTTACATTGTTTGTATGTTACCTATGTCAAAATGTACGTGTATAAATATAACCTTACCAAAAAAAGTTGGAAAACCCCTTTGTCACTTCAAAGTTCAATATCTCAAAAACTTCAGAACCGATTTTGATAAAACATATGTAAGAGGATCGCTAAAAAACCAGCTTTCAAATAAAAAGCCGCTTTCAAATCGGTCCACCCGTTTAAGAGCTACGATGCCATAGACAGACACACCGACACACAGCGTTCAAACTTATAACAGCCCTCTTTTTGCGTCGGGAGTTAAAAAATGATTTTCCAATGAAATAAACTTAAGAAAATAATATACTATTATTGTTCGATTTTCTCACAGGTAAATATTATTGTATCTATTCGAACCGCGCAAAAATATTTTAACTCGGCCTTATTGTGTCAGAATAAGAGTCTGTGGTACATATTTTTGTAGAGTTAGTAGTATATTTTTTGCACTAGACTGTACTTAACTGAAAAAATGGTTTAAAAAATCTCACGTGAGATTTAGTGTTGGCGGATGTCGTCCCCCCAAGGGGAGAGAGAGGGACGAAAACTTGCCAAAATTGCCTCACTCAATTGCGTATGAATTCGCCGCTGGTGGCGCTAGTGTAGCGAGAAGTCTCCGAAATGTCAAATGTCACTGTTTTTTGGGTAAGCTGCGCGGGTTTATTTATAATTAGAATATTTTGCAATACCTGAAATGAATAATAGCAAATATGCGTTACGGGTCAATGCATGTCTGTGTTATGAGACAGTTTTGTCTTTCTGAAACCATTGTCCTCTCTTTTTCCGTATAAAACGGGACTACGCAACACTGTGGCATGCTCAATATTTTTATGGTACGGTATTAAGGTATGATTTAAATGTAAACTTTGTTTTCACGCCCGTTATAACAAACTAACTATACTTCAGGCAGGACCTTTGTCTACAGTGGCGCCAACTGGCGAGCGCGAAAACGGTAGCCCTCATTCCGCCAAATGAATCTGACGTTATCATCACCATTTATCAGTCGCACAGGCCTCCCCACAAACCTCTAGTTGTTTCAGTTGGAACCGGCCTGCGGTTTTGTCATCCGACTCTTTAAAATACCCTTGTTTACGAGAAGAGAATTCTGACGTATGTCGTGATATCACAACCAACGTCGTACGGTGTAAAAGATCTTTTCGATAGCTTTCTGAGCCGATGGACGGATAAATCTTCCACTGCATGCCTCTCCGCGCGCCAGGGATAAAATTATACATCATTGATAAAGGCTTTCACGCGAATAACTGTATTAGAGCCTGCAGATTCAAACAAGTTACTAAGTGCAGGCCGTATAGCACCGAGAGCAGATGCCCGTTGGGGCCGAAAAGTTTAAAGTTTAAAGGTTTATTTTGGCTCCATGTACCACCTAAAAACTAAGACTAAAACTAGCACTAAAACTATGTTACTTGGTGACACGGCAGGATACCAAAAAGGTTCTCCACTCAGCATGTGTTGCCGCACATTATGTGCAGTAACGCTGGTTTTCTGTGCAGCTCAAACGTTAAATATACATGTATGCATGAGCCAGCTCCTTTGCCCCAGTCAGACGGAGAAAAAAAATTAAAATTAAAACCATAGACAAGGGAGAAGTGACGTGGCTTAGTGTAAAAGATAATACGAATACTGCTGTCGTGGCAATAAATAACCTTTAAACATTTTCTTTAACATTTTTTTTAATAGGGTTTGCGGATTGGCAAGCACAGCTTAGGACGTCCAGTAACGAGATGGACAGATGACCTATTTAAAGCCACAGGTTTAAGTTATCTTTTTTTTTAACCCCGACGCAAAAAGAGAGGTGTTATAAGTTTGACCGCTTTGTGTGTCTGTTTTGTGGCACCGTAGCTCTTAAACGGGTGGACCGATTTGAATGCGGTGTTTTTTAAATACATTAATAAATATAAATTGTTATAAAACAAACCCAACCTAACATACACCTATACTTGTGCTATTACGAGTACTGTGTTATTTTTTTAAACTTTATAATTTTGTCGGGGGGAAAAATGACGATGTTGATGTTATTTTTTTGTTATCTTGGTAAATATAAATATTTTTGCGGTCACATTATTTTTTATTTCCTGCCCAAGAATCTCATTATTTGTATGAAAACAATATCAATCAAAATAAGTAAACAACTTATACCAACTACTCGTGTTACAACAACATAGGTAAATAACGGAATATCATTTCTTTATGAGAAGAAACGACGTCCTTACCCGTCAAAGGCTTCGCGTAAACAACATATAATAGACACATAATATATGTTATAAATGTCGCTAGTTTTTTGAGCCTTTGTGTTCGGTCAATTATTTATCAAATCAAATATCATGGGACACTTGAAACATCGCTAGAAAATCTGATTTAAAAAAAACCGCATTCAAGTCAGTCCACACTTTTAAGAGCTACGGTGCCACATACAGACACGGGGACACACAGACATACAGACACACCCCTCTTTTTGCGGCAGGGGTTAATAATTTTTGCACACCTCTCCTCCAGAAAAGTAAGTGTTTTATTGAAAATGCAATTTTTTTAAGTTGATAATTGGAAAGCCACGTCATTTTCTATGCTGGTTATTCTTTAATAATATAAAGAATTTTTTTTTTCAAGTTTCTTAATGCTCAGTGTGAAAAGTTGTATGAGCGACTCGGGAGCAAAATTATTTTCATCTTGGGCGTTAACACTTGAATCCCTCATTACGCTCAGGATTCTACTTTAGAATATTGTAGAATCCTTCGCTACATTCTGGATTCAATGTACGCCCTCGCCGTAAATACACCATTTTGCTCCCTTGTGACACAAATAACTATTTCTCACCTCTTCTTCAGAAAAGTAACTTTTCCTCCATGACGAGAGGGATCAAAATGCCACTTTTCTGTTCAAGGCTTTTCCAAAGTGTTTTATTGCAAATGCAATTTTCTATGCTGATTGCTCTTTAATAATATTTAGATTTTTTTTAAAGTTTCATAATGCTCGGTGTAAAAAGTTGTATGAGCCACCTGGGGACAAAATTATTTTCATCTTGGGTGTTAAGACTTGAATCCCTCATCACGCTCAGGATTCTACTTTAGAATCCCTTGCTACGCTCAGGATTCTATTGCAGAATCCTTCGCTACATTCTGGATTCAATGTACGCCCTCGCCGTAAATGTACCATTTTGCTCCCTTGTGACACATTCAAATTCAAATTCAAATGATTTATTCAGTAAATAGGCCGCAATGGGCACTTTTACACGTCATTTTTTAAACTACCAGCGCTTTCGGAAAGACCATCATTGCCAATAAGAATGCGCCGCAAGAAACTTGGCAGAAAGTTATTTTTTCATAATAATATAATTACAAATAAAATACTTAAAAACTATTGTATACAATTAAAGAAAATAAAATACAAAAAATAATAATAATAAAAATACAGGGATGTATGGGGTCCCTTAGTTACAATACTAAACACTAACTATATCTAAACTATATCTACGTTCAGTGGAAGTGTAGAATGCTTCCACCGTCATGAATTATTATATGATATGATATTATTATTTATTGACAAGAAAATCACACTACATCACAACAAAAACACAGTAAAAACATAAATAGGAGAAGAGATAAAAATAAGATATCATTATTATTAAATAGTTCGCTTATGAATAATAATCTTTTTTAGTAAGTAGCCAATAAAACTTGAAAACAATAATGCGACCACCAATGGTCCGGAAGTGGATCAAAATTAAGTGATAGGATTTGCAGCAAATTTATACCGGGTGTGGCCTGTAATACGAGCAAAAAATTAAAACATAGATCATACTCGTCAAACTAAACAACATTAGTTCAGCGACTTTTAAAAATAATGGAGTCTTTGAATTTTCCTTTTTCATACAAATTAAATACTGCTATCTATGTACGCCATCCTAGAACACAACTGACGTCGCCTGTCACGCTACAAACGTCAAGCATTTTGCTTTACATTGCTTCTTCGAGTAAACTTAAAAATGTAATAAAAATAAAAAAATAACTTGTTTTTTAAAGTCGCTGAACTAATGTTATTCAGTTTGAGGAGTATGATCTATGTTTTAATTATTTTCTCATATTACAGGCCACACCCGGTAGATTATCATAAATTCTGATTGGTTTTTGGAGTCTTTTTGTATTTTTTATTTCAACTCCAAATTTGTTACTTTTACGGGTATCCCGTGAAACCATATCGATATGTCGATATGTTTTATCGATATATAGTGCTGCTGCATAAGTAGCGTAGTAGAAATAAGCAACCTGAGATATGTATGCATAGGAAAAATTCGTGTCTAGATTCCTGTCCAGCGGTGGTGTAGGGGTTATAGCACGCAGCACGGATTGCTGAGGACCTGGGTTTGATTCCCAGCGCTGGTCTCTTTTTCTGGTTTTTCTGTGCATCCATATCTCAGTTTGTATTTTTGATATCATAAATTCACCAAGTTTACTCTCTCCGTCGGGCCACAGCATGTGTTGCTGCTTAGCGGCAGGATTATCGAATAAATGGTCGATTCAATATAGTTAATCAACTTCTCTGAGTATCGAAAACCTTCTACCTATCGACTCCCCTTCAAAATACCCGCATATATACAATAACATATTATTATGACATATAACGCAATCGGGGAAAACATATTCGTCGTAAGTTATAGCTCATATTATTTTGATTCATGGGGCACTTCGATCGATTCGTATATTGTCATGCTATGTTTCGTGACATATTGGATTATGTGAGTTGTATACTCTAGTCTCTACACGAGGTTTTGCTTGCGTATACCATTATACATAGCAATTGATGACGAAGATCTGAAATGAAATAAAATGAAATGAACCACAGGTATATAAATAAAACTAGCTTTTGCCCGCGGCTTTGCCCGCATGGAATTCAGTTATCGCGCGCTGTTGCCTCGGGAACTGTGCATTTTTGATAAAAAGTAGCCTATGTCACTCTCTGGCCCATAAACTATCTCTATAAATATAATATAGTTTATTTATGTGTGTTTAAGTGTTTGTTTGTTAAGCAATAAATATGTTATTTTAGTGTTTTTTTTGTGGCAATATTTTATTTTTTCTTTCTTTCTTTCCTTCTATGCCAAAAATCACGTCGACCCGTCGCTCCGTATCGACGTGAAAGACGAAGAAACATGCAAACACACACACTTTCGCATTTATAATATTAGTGTAGAAGTATGGATTATCGTGTGTTGGTGTGTCCTTTCACTGAATCACGAACCATGGACCATGGGTCTACCATTTTCATGGTGTACTATATTTTAAAATATATGGAACCGCGAGCCTGTAACTATTATGGTAAAAGGACGAGGAGATACTTAATACCGCGCTTATTCAACAACCTCTTCTTGGAGGAGGAATGTAAAACCAAGAATTGTTTCAAAAATAAGTTAAAAACATGGTTGATAAACTCTTTCCATACAAAAAATTGTTAGTTTAGTCAGTACCTGTTTTGTATAATGTAATGTACTATAACTATTGTGCACAATATTGTTAATATGAGTGTTTGGTTCGCCAACAAATTGTTTTGCAATTTGGCGAAATACTTCTTATGATAAAATGTGTATATTAATATTTTACAATAAATAATTAAAAAAAAGGAAAGGCTGATGATGGAATCAGCAGGTGGACTACATGTAGATTGTAAAGATATTGATATAATTTTCCCGCCGATCGTATTACATTTAGATATATATTCACTGGACCGAAAAACATTCTGTGACGGAGCTGAATACCCATGATTATACTTATTAATATTTAGTGAGAATTTGTGTGACTCTGAGCCTCTCCAAGAGGACAGTCAAGGGCCATAGGTCATCACTGAAACGCTGTTCGAAGACTCTAGTCTTCAGTTACTGCGGAACATTGGACGAAAATACTGCACAAAGTTTCCCGAACGCTGTCCATCCGAGTTGGATGATAGTTTAATGCAGAGTTTTCTCACATAAAGCGGTTTTTCCAACACCAAATCTGATCCAACTGTCAAGTCAAAGTGATTTTGTTAATGGACAGTTAATGTTGTAGCAAAAATTCTATGATTTTAATTTCTTTAGTCGTTTCTGCGGCGCACGGGCAGATAAATAGAGCAAACAATAAAGCGGGTTGTACGTCACAGTAAATTTCGCGGAAGCGGCTAACACGGGATAGCTCTCTCCTTAGGAGTTGAGGTCGGGAATATACGGGGATGAGTTACGGGGAGCAAACATTATAAAACTGTTAATATACTCAGTTAACGTCGGTGTAATTATTACTCGTTTCGTTAAGGTGATACTTAAGTCCCGATAAGTTACGATATGAACCCATGTTCATAAGCCCTTGCTTAGCAAGACAATATATTATTATCTGGTATCTGGCTTCCACTGAACGTAGATATAGTTAATTAGTTTTAGTGTTCAATGTTGTTCAGCTTGACGTATGGTCTATGTTTTAATTATTTGCTCATATTACATTACAGGCCACACCCGGTATGTATTTTGTTTAAAAAACTTTCTGCCAAATTTGTAGCGGCGTATTCTTCTTGGCAATGATGATCTTTACAAAAGCGCTGGTAGTTATATAAAAGACGTGTAAAAGAGCATATTACGGCCTAGGTACTTGCAGAATAAACGATTTGATTTGAATTTGGTAGCATGGTGAACGGTGGTGTTGTTCCGAAGATGAGCTCTAATTGAAATCGTAACGTGTCATTGTAGTGGTGATGATCATAGATGAGTTTGTGTGTTCTTACGTGTGGAGCCCCTCTAATCCGGCCCGTGGAAAGAAAGTGGGAGAGCCCACGGTCCGGCCCGTGATAGGGTCCGGTTTTATAAAGCTACAAGTAACTAGTAATTTGTTTTATAAGGCCCGCCAACTGACTGACTGACGGTAATTGGTCATAGTCATGAACATAATCACCACCAAGTACGTTCCTTATGCGTTACTCGTATCTATAGGTACCCCACTAAACTAATGTATTACCCCCATGATCAGCCAAAGTCTTGGCCCGCACGAATTACATTAAGTGCAGTGTGGCCCTTGAGTCAAAAAGTTTGAAGACCCCTGAGGTGGAGTAATAAAGTTGCATGATTATGAGCAAATTAAGATGATGGTGAGCAAAATAAAGTGTTTTACCCTAATAACAGTTTATCAGCCTCCTTATGACTTGCGCGACACAATTTACCCCCCTATGTCCCCATTCTCAGTCCCAGGATTAAATAATAGTAAAATCTTTGCCAACTCGAAATTCAAACAGCTCTTGCCAAGTGGCAACCGTTACAAGGAGACGTAATTAATTTGGAATCCCCTTCGCGTGAACTGCCACGGTTCTAGAAGACTGTTAAAAAATTGACAAAGAAACAAAAGAAAAAGTATTTTTTATGTAGACGACTGCATAGGCCTGTGGTTAGAGAGGGTGCGTTAGTCGCACAATTTTTTAAAGTCATAATGTGCGTTTGTTATTTTTGTTACCTAGTTGTAATTTTTTCCACCAAAACCGTAAATGCTTCAGATTTTTTAAATGGTCATCCTTTGAAACTGTATTTAAAGATTGCGTTGATTTTGTTTTATTATAACAAATTTTAATAATTAATGGGAAGCATTACATTATGACTTTCGACAATTATTTCCACTGAAAAACATGGTTTTTCTTTATTCGTTTTACCTTGAGCATAATGGACTCAATTTTACCTATAACATAATATTTCCATCTAATTTATTTTTCTGTGTATCCAATAAGTGTAGATAAATTTTTCTATCTCTTCTATCTATACCAACTAAATTTCATCAAAATATTCAGCAAAAATACGCTTACTTACTTTGCACTACAGGCAGCAATGTTTTTTCGTATAACCTTTTTATATAATCCTTTTTGTACAATAAAGAGTATAAACAAACGAACAAACCAACAAACAAAATATCTGACAAACACACGTGCAACACACAGACAGACATTCATTTTCAATTTTAGTAAGGTTTTCTTATAATACCGTTGCCTGTTACATTTCTCACATGCGTTGTCACTTCGACAGTAACAAACAAAACAGGTTTTTTATTCACACTATCGTGTCCTAAGTTTTTAGCCGACTCCAAAAAAGGGAGCTGTCAATTTATTTACCGTCCACTTGTTTGAACTTTCCTATTGCTGCGCCCGTTTTGATAGCTCTAATGAAGTACATATGACTGTTTTTTGGCGACAATTACCACCTAGTATCCAACGGTCGGAACACTGTCGTAATCCATATATTTTATGTATGTTTTAATTTTTTGCTCCTGTAACAGGGCCCACTCCGTATATATGTTAGTATTATTTACGTTAGGAGATGGCGCTTTGAACTCGTGAGATATTTCAACTCCTAATCACTATCTCTCTAGATCCTAACGCCTTCAAAACTTACACTACAACATAGCAAAACTTGGCTCAGAATACGCGCGCTGAAACAATACCGAGGCATATAAACATATATGTATGTTGGAGCAGACAAAGCATTCCGAGTTTTGTGGTCGCCCATGCGTGCGCCTGTGACGCCCTCTGTCACGTATAGTTGTATATTGCGGAGGTTCTCTTTCGTATGAATTGATGACGACATGCCTTAATAGGCTATTTAGCATTCTAATAAATCAATTAGCGCGACAGTTATATTATAGGAAATATTAGCTGTTGCCCGCGGCTTTGTCCGCGTGTAATTCGGTTATTCGGCCCGCGTGTATCTCGCGCTATTCCCTCGGGAACTGTGCATTTCTCCGAGATAAAAAAGAGCCTATATGTCACTGCCTGGCCCATAAACTATCTTTATGCCAATCCGTTTCGACGTTAAAGACGGACAAACATACAAACACACACACTTTCGTATTTATAATATTAGCTATGATATTACTACCAATGAACTATAATCAATTACTTTTCCTGTTCGGAAAGTTTAATTTTCATGGGTGGATAGCCGGGTGGAAAATTGCGTTTGCATCTCTAGGGTGGAAAGTAATTTTTTTTTTATTTTTCGATTAGCCACGGAGTCGAAGAGAATTGAGTTACGTCAATGACACTTTTTTTTCACGTTTCGGCATGGCTTGGGCATGGCCATCTAGATGCACGTCGTGACCAAGGAGTTTATATACAACACTGGAGGTTGAACGCCGAACGTCCGTTTAAAACAAGAAATTTGATCCTTATTACGTCACGAACATATTCCATCTCTTTCTTTAGTTAGGTTAAGAAAGAGATGGATGTCATTCGTGAAATGTGAAAGAAAGAGATGGAATATAAGTAATAAAGGTCAAACTTCTTCGTTCGGCGTTCTAGCTCCAGTTTTGTAGGTATATAAGCTCCTTGGTCGTGACCAACTCGTTTTTTTTTATACTCGGCCGTGACAAGTGGCCATGTCGAAAAGGTACTTGGAGGTTGGATATAAGTAAATTTAATTTACTGAATACTGAAATTTAATTGAATGTTATTCTTATTTTTTTATACTATATTACTTTCCTCACAGTCGACTTCGTTCGAGCGCCAGAAATATCTCAGGTGAAATGGGTCACTTTCCACCCTTGGTTATCAATCTACTATTGGTCACCCGCGGCTTTAAAATAACAACGTTTATGCAACAAATTTGTGCTTTTGCAGCTCCTCCATCTCCACACTGAGAACATGCATAAATCACACTAAATCAACTATCAACCCACTACGTTGAATCACAGAGCTTAGCCGCGGACAGACAAACAGACAGACGGACGGACATGGCGAAACTATAAGGGTCCCTAGTTGACTACGAAACCCTAACAAAAGATGAAGATGAGATGTTAAGATGTGAAAGTTGTCGAGCAACTAGTGCATGTAAGTGGCGAGTTCTCCTTCGTTTTGGCATTCTAAGGGGGAGGTCTTGGTTCAGCCAGTGGATGTTTTCCGGCTTATGGTTATGATGATTTTGACTACGGAACCCTAAAAACGCAGTATGGCAAACAGAAATCTCAAGTGGAAACTACCTTGACAAGTTCGTGCGTGACTCTTGGTAGAACATCATCATCATGCCAGCCGAAAGACGCCCCCTGCTGGACACAGGGAGGCCCCAAGTCTCTCCACTCAGACCGGTCTTGTGGTTTCCGCATCCACCGCGATCCTGCGATCGTAACCAGGTCGTCGCTCCATCTCGTTGGAGGCCTACCGACAGCTCGTCTCCCGGTCCGCGGACGCCATTCGAGAATCTTCTAACCCCATCGGCCATCAGTCCTGCGAGCAATATGCCCCGCTCACTGCCACTTCAGTTTCGCAATTCTTCGGGCTATGTCGGTAACCTTAGTTCTACTGCGGATATCACCATTTCTGATACTATCCCGAGAGAAACCCCGAGCATAGACCTCTCCATAGCCCCCTGATTGACTTTGAGCTTTCTTATGAGGCCCATCGTTAGCGCCCACGTCTCAGATCCGTATGTCATCACTGGCAACACACACACATAACATTGTAGAACATGCTAAGTACTATTTATCTAGTTTTTTCATTCCTAAGTGTGGCATATGCTGACTGCAACACGGTTCTATTGAATGTCGCATACGAACTTGTATCTATAAGTAAAACCATATTATTTCCTATATCTCGTTAAACCATGACTTGTGCATACGTAGATCGATCTCAATGGCTAAACATTTTCTAATCTAACGTTATTCGTATTTGAATCATATTTATGTGTCCCCGATCGCCGATCGCGCGTCCATCAGCAGATTAGGGTATATTTACGGCCCTCAGGGTCCCAATGGCGCAATGAAGCTGAATTGATGGTACTAATAGTTGTTTTGTTTCTGAATACCTCTTAGTTTTTACCTCAAAAGGATAGGCCAAGAGCGAGTTGAGCTAGCATGTAGTTTTGACCACTCTGGTGGAAAGTACGTTTACACAGGTGGCTCATTTAGATCGGTCAGTATGGTAAAGTCTGAAACTATAAGACATAGGAAGATCCGTTCTTAGGTATCATGATAGGTTTTAATAACAAGAAAAACTGCAATCATACATTAAAAAAAAACTGTACTTAGCTCGGCAATCGAACCCGGACGTTTTGAAAAATAATACTGTCATCATTAAAGAATATAAATAATCAAAGAAATAGTAATAAATAGATATCACGAGACAATTCACACCAATTGACCTAGTCCCAAAGTAAGCTTAGCAAAGTTTGTGTTATGGGTATTAAGCAACGGATAAATATAATTATATAGATAGATACATACTTAAATACATAGTAAACACCCAAGACCCGAGAACAAACATTCGTATTTTCATACAAATATCTGCCCCGACACGGGAATCGAACCCGGAACCTCAAGCTTCGTAGTCAGGTTCTCTAACCACTAGGCCATCTGGTCGTCAAATCAAAAAAAAAACATGGTTTCTACCCCAAACGGCTCAAAAATGTAGGCACTACTGATGCCTACATATTTGCGCCGTTTGAGGCATTCCGCAGAGTCTGCAGCAGCACCGGCCCTGTTGGCTGTAGATGGAAGGTTGGACGGCGCGAGTGTGTCGACGCAAGTGGCGTCCCAAACCAACGGCCGTCCCATTTTGCATGGCATCAGCGTCATGCCGTCGGGCCTCTTGCCGTCGTGGCGGACCAAGCCCGAAGGTTCCAAAACGGCTGGTGCTCCGTGCTTTATTTATTCATAATCCCTTGAAGATTTGTTCGAATTTCTGTTTTCTTTTATTTCCCTGCGTTTGGTCACTGGGCTGAGATGTCAAATCAGTTGAGCCAAGCGGTAGATTTAAAACGCGTTCGTGATACGAGTGCAACACGACCAGCTAGGAACGTAATAATGCATCTCAATAGATCTCGAAAGGTCTCAATAGTTAAAGTTTTTCATTCAGACTCGGAAATAACAGGATCCAACGTGTGAGCATGGCCTGTAGTGTGGAACGAGAAAGTTCTATGTCGTGTGGGCTAAGTTACAAGAGAGAGAGGGAAAGAGAGAGACTTTTATTTAGTGAACTGAAACTATTTCTTTGCTCCCCGCGACCTTATGATAGCTATGTTTGAATGAAAGAGATTTAAAGAAAGAAAAATTTGGAAAGAAAGTAAAGAATGATTTATTTGCTTAGAATACGTAAATACAGATCTTAAAGAATGGAGAAAGAATTTTAGTTTTTTTTTTCTTGAGAAATACGAGTACTTTCTGCTGGCGTTCATCTTGTCAGTGTGTTTGTATGTCTTTTTGCTTATGTTTATATGCGTCCCGCTGAATAACGCTGTTACGGCAATTTTCTGTGTATCGAATTTATACATATATGGTGTAAACAAATATTTCTCTTTCTCACATATTTAGTATATTTTAAATACAAAACGAAAGCAATGTCGAATCGTATAATACATTATGTTTCATTCAGCATACCTAACAGCAGCGCTATTTAAAGCGCGACCCATTTAAAACTAAGCCCAAAACCGAAAACAAAAGCTGCAAACTCCCTGCCACTGTCATTTCAAAGATCTCATAAACGACTGAACCGACTTTAATGAATCTTAGCTAAAAACTATCTCGATAAAAACGCATCAAAATCTGTCCACCGATGCAACAGGCCTAAGGATAGACACGGTAAACGTATAACATCCCTCTTTTTATATCGGAGGTAACAGGTAAGGTTTAGAAAAGTTTTTTTTTTATATATATAAAATCCTATTTCTTCTCTCTTGTACCACACAAACCAATACCGCACACTTTGTTAAAATAAATCTCATGTCTCAGTTTGTATTTTCGATGTGGTTTCACGGGATACCCGTAAAAGTAACAAATTTGGAGTTGAAATAAAAAATACAAAAATACTCCAAATAACCAATCATAAAATAAATCCTTTTTACTAAATCTATTATTAATGTTTCATTTAGTTCACATACTCTCTCATCGTGTTCTTAAATTCCTGAAAGATAATTAATTTAACATCATTATTTACCAACTGTTTTACTAAAGAAAGAAAACAATTCGTGACATCATTCCAGCCTAAATACCACTGCTCGGCACAGGCCTTCTCTCAAAATCGAAGAGCTTGGGACATCACACGCGGGCCCATAGCGGATTTAGACCATCTTACACACCATTAAATTGCTTCGCAGGTTTCTTGCTTCACCGTAAAGCTCAGAGTACATTTGAAATGTAAATTCGCACATCAATTTCGAAAAGTCAGAAACACATTTTTTTTATTCGACTGGGTGGCAAACGAGCAAGTGGGTCTCCTGATGGTAAGAGATCACCACCGCCCATAAACATCTGAAACGCCAGGGGTATTGCAGATGCGTTGCCAACCTAGAGGCCTAAGATGGGATACCTCAAATGCCACTAATTTCACCGGCTGTCTTTCGCACTGCTGCTTTTCGGCAGGATTAGGGAGCAAGATGGTGGTAGCAATCCGGGCGGACCTTGCACAAGGTCCTACCACCTGCAAAAGCTACTACTAGCCCTTATTAAAGATATACTTAGGTCAAACCAATAGGCCACCACGGCTTACAATGTATTATTAATTATACTCGTACTAATGACAACATGAAAATAACCAACATAGAACAAGTTGAACAAACCCTGGCATTGTCATATCACAAAAACGGCTAAGCCGCTTTTAATGAAACATATGCTTGTAAAACCCGCTTTCACGTTAGGCTGTGATAGACAGCCTATATACGTCCCTCTGCTGGGCACAGGCCTTCTCTCACAATGAGAGGGCTAACGTAAAAAACACATCAAAATCCGTTCATCTGATTGAGAGCTACGATACCATAAACAGACAGACATTTGGGTCAAACTTATAACACCCCTGTTTTTCCGTCGGGGGTTAAAAATAATGCGCATGTCATGAAATAGTTCCAAATCAGCAAACAACCCGTCTTGCGAACGATGCTGATTACTATGATGATGACGGCCGAATTTCAACCGGGATAGTGGTTGGACGGTACCTCCGAGTTGGAAAACGGTGTTAAATACTCGTGCTGCGTCATCGGTGTGTGTGAACGTACCTTTACAGAGCGATGTTGTTAGTGTTGTGTGCTACCCTACATTTGACAGTTGTAATGATGATGAAAACGCGGGTAGTTGTGTGCCGGTGTCAGTTTCGTCGGGTAGTCGCGCGAGCAGAGCGGCGGCGCGCAGTGCGCGTGTTGCAGCAGCCGCTGAGTCGCGTTGCTCCGAAGACGAAGGGCTACGGATTAGCCCGAAACATGTCGAGCTAAACTCGATTTAAGACGTGAGTTATCCGGGTCATTATATTTAATATATGATGATGACGATTTATATTTTCTACAATTTTTATTCATGACAACTCTTACTCCTAACTTGTGGAGAAAAGTAGCTTGTAAAATTATATTTGCTAGCACATTTGTCTCGATTTACACGCTGCGCTAGATCTTTATTGTAAGGCTACATATCCATCAGAGCTTATAGATCTTGCGTTACTACTTCGCATTATATTTTAAACGATAAACTGGAAGAGTTACTTTGCTCGCCCGCGACCTTATAGTCTTACATCTGGTAGGATGGTGAACGGTTGTGTTGTTCGGAAGATGAGCTCTGGTTGAGTTCAAAACCCGTCAGTGTAGTGTTGTGGTGATAGATGGGTTTGTGTGATATGTGTGTGTTTAACAGTGTGGAAGTGGAGGAACTGCATGAACACACGTTTCTTGCATAATCGTTGCTATCATAAGGTCGCGGGTGAGCAAAGTGGTTATTTTTTAGTTCATTAATATAGACACCTCATCCGCAAAGCAACGCCTGGTTCAATAAACAGATCTTACTGAAATTTTTAGTATCGCTTAGCTTCATCTCGCAGGTCTAGTGGTCTCCGTGGAAAACTGCTTACGATTCGCCACAGAAGTAAAATTTGACTTTAAAATTGAGCGGAGACATAAAGTGAGCGAACTCTTGTAAACGCAAATATGAAGAGTTTCAATTCAATACTTTGCTCAACTCATCCTTATTCTGCGGTTAAGTTGGTTATGCAGTGGGCAAGTTTAAAATGACAGCTAGTTCAATAGGAAGTTGGAAGTTGGAAGGGTTTGTGTGAACTGCATGAACACGCATATTTTGCATAAGCTTAGCTATCGTAAGATCGCGGGTGAGCAAAGAAACTATTTTAGTTCTCTCGAAATCCCGCGCTCCTACTGCAGCCCGGACTTAACCATAGAATAAGTTGAAAAGTAGCAATTTCTTGCACTTTGTCTCGCGCGCCGTTACCAAGTGTTCAGTAATGCTATGTTTAGTTAAAACTCCTTACTACCCACTTGGCGGAGCACTTTGAGAAAACTGAGGTTAGGGTTGCCATTAATTTATATTTGGGTGAAGACCAAAAAGTTTGCACACCTTGCCGCAAGTATAGTAGTGCCACGAAAGTTAAGTGAATGATTACACACACAGCTACAACATGTAGAGTAATGACAGCAGGATTTTGACATTTACTAAATTAATGATATTGTAACGCATAACTCACGTCTTAAACCGAGTTTAGCTCGACATGTTCCGGGCTATTTCGTAGCCCTTCTTCTTCGCGTGCTCCTGAGAAGAAGGGCTACGAAATAGCCCGGAACATGTCGAGCTAAACTCGGTTTAAGACGTGAGTTATCCGTTACAATATCATTTAATATGAGTGAGTCTCACGGTAGTTTCATGTTCAAAACATTTACTAATTCATTAACCGACTTCAAAAAAGTATTTTTTTTTTCATTTATTCTCCTTTTTGGCAATCAGTTCCTTTTATAGCTGTGTGTGTAATCATTCACTTAAACTCTAGTGGCTCTACCTAAAGTTAGAAATCACGACGATTCACATTCGAGATTGTCGACTCGGGCCAGACTTCTTTTAGAATTTTTAGACGACCAGATGGCCTAGTGGTTAGAGAACCTGACTACGAAGCTTGAGGTCCCGGGTTCGATTCCCGTGTCGGGGCAGATATTTGTATGAGAAATACAAATGTTTGTTCTCGGGTCTTGGGTGTTTTATATTTATTTAAGTATGTATCTATCTATATAATTATATTTATCCGTTGCTTAGTACCCATAACACAAGCTTTACTAAGCTTACTTTGGGACTTGGTCAATTGGTGTGAATTGTCCCGTGATATTATGATTTGACAATATAATTGACAATCGCTTTTCCCGCGTCCACATCTCAGGCTCTGTCAAGCGCGCCACGCATGGCAACACTGGCGTTTCGTAAGTGCTATATGAATAATATATAGAAGCCGTGGTGGCCTAGTGGTTCGACCTATCGCCTCTCAAGCAGAGGTTCGTGGCTTCAAACCCCGGCTCGCACCTCTGAGTTTTTAGAAATTCATGTGCGGAATTACATTTGAAATTTACCACGAGCTTTGCGGTGAAGGAAAACATCGTGAGGAAACCTGCACAAACCTGCGAAGCGATTCAATGGTGCGTGCGAAGTTCCCAATCCGCACTGGGCCCGCGTGGGAACTATGGCCCAAGCCCTCTTGTTCTGAGAGGAGGCCTGTGCCCAGCAGTGGGACGTATATAGGCTGGGATGAATGATGGATGATATGAATAATGCCAATCCTTAATAAACTGCGTTTCAATTACCAATACTGATAATTCTACATGTATATATATTATTTATATATGTATGTCTGAAAATAGAGTAACATCGGCAACCCTAACTAAAACTGCGTCTTATAAGTACCTATGCAATTATAAAAGCAGAAGTTTCGAGAGAATCTTTGTTTAGATGTCAGAAGCAGGTATTTTAATAGTAGGTAGGAAAATGCACTCTTTGAGGCACTTATTTTATCTTTATGCGGGAAAAAGACGTTATATTTGAACTAACAATTTGCAGGTCCTATACCACGATGAACAGATGGCCGTTGGGGCCGTTTGAGGCACTTATTTTATCTTTATGCGGGAAAAAGACGTTATATTTGAACTAACAATTTGCAGGCCTTATACCACGATGAACAGATGGCCGTTGGGGCCGGAAGGTTCTCGAATGGAAACCGAGGATCGGCAAGCGCAGCGTAGGACGTCCACCAACGAGATGGACGGATGAGCTGGTTAAAGCCGCGGGTTCACGGTGGATGCAGGCCGCTGCCAACCGAAACAATTGGAGGTCTATGGAGGCTTATGCCCAGCAGTGGACGTCTTAACTGATAATGATGAAGAATCTTCATTCTGGTGAGTGGGAAAAAAGCTCTCACTAAATCTCCAAGTTATTGCTGTTGCCTGCATCTGTCTATCCCGTGGGAATTTTGCACTGCTTAGACTTAGAAGAACCTAATAAGCTTGGATTTCTATCCCAGCTTTTAGATTTATATTTTTTAATCCCCGATGCAAAAAGATTGGTGTTATAAGTTTGACCGCTATGTGTGTCTGTGTTTCTGTCTGTCTGTGGCACTGTAGCTCTTAAGCGGATGGACCGATTTGAATGTGTTTTTTTTTATTTGAAAGCAGGTATTCTAGCGATGGTTCTTAGACATGTTTTATCAAAATCGGTTTAGCCGTTTTTGAGATATTGAACTTTGAAGTGACAATGTCGGGGTTTCCTGACTTTTTGTTGGTTAGGTTATAACTTCAAGAATATCCCGAAGCCAAATTAAAAATTTCTGCATTCAATTTAGGCAAGCACTTATGAATGTCAAAATCTTACCAGTTTGGAAATAGTTATTTATGCAACAAGAGAGCAAAGTTGTTTTTTTTGCGAGTGTTGATTTTGAATCCCGAGTAAGCGAAGGATTCTATGATTCTAGGTTAGAATCCTGAGAGCAGCAAGGGATTCAAAATACACGAGATGCAAAAAAACTTTGGTCTCGTGTGACATACAATTTTTCACCTCAGCAGCGAGAACATAATTTAAATGTAACATAAGACCAAAACCACATATACATACCTGTTTACAAAACAAACACATTTTTTTAAAATAAAATCCGATTGAAAGTGTCCAGTAGATACAATACAAATCTCATACTCATAACATGCATTGTTATTTGAACTTAGAACTTCTTGTACTAATGTCACGCTTATTTTTAATAGGGTCTGCAAAAAGCCTCATCTTTGGGTCATTAAAAGGGTTGAACAATAAACGTATAATTTATTATAAATGTAAATTAAACCTTTAAATAACACAAGCTTTTCTAAGCTTACTTTAGGACTAGGTAGGTCAATTGGTGTGAATTGTCCCATGATATAAATATGAATTTTATTAAGATTTCTATTACATAAACGTAAATCGATTTGTTAAAAATTCATTCAATTTAACAAATAATTATTCCAACTGTAGAGGCAGTATACGGTTATTTTTATAATAAAAAAACAAGAGAAGCGGCTTTCGTGCAACGAGGTTGCATGCTTTATTAAAAGATCGGGAAAAATTTACATTTTGGAAATATTTCGTTGTCATGTAATTTATTGGGTATCGACATATTTTTTTATACCAAAAATTTAATTTAAGATTGTAATCAACACATTTGATCCTATCTCTCGCTTTTTTCGTGTTGGTTGAAGTGAAATGACAGATCAAAGTAAAGTTCAAATATTTGGAATTCAGTGAGTAGACCCAACACTGTACTCAGCATTTAAAACAAAAAAAAAAGTTACTTTGCGATTTTGCTCACTGATTTCTCATAGCAAAACCTGCCTGTTCGAGGTGCTGAGGTGAAAACCTTTGTTCAGTAGAATCATAAATACTTAAACCTAAACTAGAACTATTTACAGTAGCAAACTTGGATTGATTCTATACAATCTTTATAACTAAAATTTCCCAAAGGAACTTACGTATACCTATTGAATCGACGTTTCCCCCACACTACCCACAGTTGGGAAGCAATTAAGGCTTGCAGCGTACAAGTTCGCGGTATTCACAACTTTTCTTAAATGGGGCGCTCTTTTTACGCGGAGTCAGAATTTTCTGAAGAGCCATAAATTTCAGGCAATCATTCATAAAACACGGGGAAGTAACAGATTTTTTTTTATTAGCCTATTTTTGTGCCCCACTGCTGGGCAAAGGCCTCTCCTCTCTTGCTCCACTCCTGCCTATCAAAGGCGAGCTCCCGCCATCCCACATTATAGGCATCTAAGTCGTCCCTCCATCTCCTCTTCGGTCTGCCTCTATTACGGTATCCGTCACTAGGGACCCATTCCGTAACACAGTAACAGATAATAGCTGAAAAAGATGGACAAAGTAGAACTAATTTCTTATAAAAAATCTTTCAGTCAACCAGTTAGTATTAGTTCTAGAATCCAAAAGCTTAATGGTTACTTGACCTAAAAAGTATATTTTAGAATCATCTTTTTATTTATTTATGAGGGTCCACTGAACGTAGATATATTTACATGTTTAGTTTGAGTTTTGTAACTAAGGGACCCCATACATCCCTGTATTATTATTGTTCTTTTTATTTAATTTTTTCTTTAATTTTATACTATAGTTTTTAAGTATTTTATTTGTCATTATTTTACTAAAAAAATACTTTCTGCCAAGTTTCTTGCGGCGCATTCTTCTTGGCACTGATGGTCTTTCCGAAAGCGCTGGTAGTTTGTCGTGTAAAAGTGCCTATTTACTGAATAAATGATTTGAACTTGAATTTAAATTGGAGTTTTTAGATCAAACCACTAGGCCACCACGGCTTAGTCCATCTAGTGACCTTTATATCCCGGGCCTCCCTCCCCAGGCCTCCGTTTCACGCGTAAATTCCCAGGTATTTCCCGGTTAACTCAACTTCGGCAAGAATCCGATTTTTCCCATCCCGCGCGAAGCAGGCATGCGTTGCCAGAAGTTTGTTTATTCGAGATTTGTATTTATAGAAACTTTGTCTTGGAAAGTTTTTGGTAGTCGGATGAAAGTTCGACTGGTTTTATTATGAGTTAAGAATATTGAAGGCTTGTTTTGCTTTATTGGAAATTGATAAAATTGAGAATCATTTTACAGTTTGAGGGTAATGATTAAAATTCGGGTTTTGTTCCGCGTACCTTGATTTTAGAGAAGCTCGATATTACCACCATTATATTATGTCGGGTAAGTTATCATATCAAGGCTATAACAAAACAATCAAAGCTATACCTACTTAATTCTGCCATTGCCCAACACATTTTGGAATCTGGGACTTATCACTAGATGGAGCTTCCACAAACCACGAGTCTTATCTGAACGCCATTACATGCCACGATTCGGTAGGGAAGCTTTTTTTATCGAGCAGTTGGAAAACGAGCAGATGGGTCACCTGATGGTAAGTGATCGACTTGAAATTTGGCATACTTATGTAAATTTGGTGACAATACAATAATCTGGTAGTGACATCTTGGTGGTTCTGCCAAGATCGTCTGCGCAGGACGTAACTCCTCAATGGTTAATAGTACCGACTTGACATTTGGTACGGATATTTAGTTTAGATGACAATGCAAGTACAGTCAACAAAAAGTACACTCAGCAAAAAAAGCTTGAACTAAAAATGAAATTCTTAACAAAAACTTTGCTTGTGTTGTATCGCATCAAAGCTATAGAGAGAAAGAGAGAGACAAAGATCATCACAACACAACACGGCAGATAAATGTGAATGAAGCCTTATTCCGACGTAATTACGTCGTATATGGACAATTGGCCATGACATGCCGTTTTAAAAAAGGACGGACCATACAATACTAGAGGGATGATAATAAATAACAAGACGAGATAAACTATACAAATAAAGTCTTGTAGCTCAAAGGTATTTCTCCTAGACGACTATTTAGATGCAGATAATTCTGTCCACAAAATGTATTTAAGATAAACAAGACGGACTCTCAAATAAAGTTTTAGGGTAAGTTTTTAATCTAATTACTACAGAAACCATCAATCTTCGTCGAGCTCCGGATTCGAGATAGTTTTTACTTGCAAGATTTCATTCATTTCAACTAAAAGAGAGAGAGTTCATTTGAACTAAAAATATTTTTCTACATTTTTAGAGTTCCTTATGCAATAGACGATCAAGTAAACTTTTGCCAGTTTCTTTACCCCAAAACGATGAATAAAGCAACTAGCCATATTGACTTAACGTTATAATTTTATTCATGGTTTACGCGGGTGTTGATTTGCATAACAACAATAGGTCTAATTTCACTTTGGATGTAAACGAAATGCATAACATATATGGGGTCCCCTGGCACAAGCATTGTTTTGCTTAAAAGGTGGCCCCAACTTTGTTCTATTGTAACAATGTATTATTTAAACCAATGAACTTTTTTCATTTTTTTTTTTCATAACAACTAAATGATAATCTAATAGTCATAGTGAATAATACCTACTTCAAAAACATAACATAACATAATATAACATTTTACGTAACAAAGAAAAGTAAAAGAACAAGATAAATTCGACATTTAATTGAGGCGTATTGTGCTTAAATTACTAACCAAAATCAATCATTTTTTTTAAGTTTTTGCGTAGTCCTAATTATGCAAATTTATATTATGCCCCATGATCGCTAATTTACATTTCGTTCATTATATCACATATCATTATTTCACGTGAACATTATGGCAAAATTTGTTATGCTAAGTGAGTGTTATGCTAAACGTTTGTTATTATTATTATTATGATTTATGCTACTAATTGAGCGGCACCCGAATTACGCGAGAGAAGCCGGGGCTTAAGGCAGTTGTAATTGTAACTAGTAATCAGTATGCTATAGTTAGTTCGCAATTATACGGTCAACTCATAATGACGCGGGTCATTTTACTTTCCCAGCCGGTATAGATGTGAACTGAAATGACCGCGCGGTCGCGGGTTCGAGTTCTGTGCAAGATATGCTATAAGAAAAATAAAGAACCCGCGGTGAATAGATTTTATACAGCCACTATACAGCTCTTATGCCCTGATCACACGTACCGAGTAGAGTGGCGAGAGAGTGTCCTCGGCCGAGTGCTCGGTTCGTGTGTACTATGTGACGAGTACTCTTCTAGTACTCGGCGAGCAAAATGGCGAGCGAGCAATTCGGACCCTGGTTTGTTTACTAGGCTGAGTGCCCACCCCGTAACTCCTCTCAGCATACCCGCGCCGACTCGCTCGCCACTCGGCAGGTATTGAACTCGTTCACTCGCCACTCGCAGTCAGTAGCGTCGTCGTAGCGAGCGGCCGCGCACCCGCGTATTGGCCACTGTCACCAGGAAAATCAAAATGCGTGTAAACACCTACTCGCCCACCCTATTCTCTCGGCCGAGTACCAATTTTCTGTCTCGCCATGCTACTCGGACGTGTGATCAGGGCACTATGCAAAATCTGTATAAGGTGGGCCCTTTTTGCACTTAAAAGGTCTGTGTAAGCGCTTATGCAGCCATTTTACAGACTCAATATGCAGCTTTAAGTATAAAAAATAATACTGTAGCGCCCCCTAGCGGATAAATTCCATAACACCTATCTAAGAACCACCGTCGATAAACTACAAATCCATTGCAGAAAACCGGATCTGAATCGGTCCAACTTTTCTGGAGATAAATGGGAACATTCGTTTGCGCATAAACAAACAACCTCTCATCCTATTAAATGATATTGTAACGGATAACTAACGTCTTAAATCGAGTTTAGCTCGACATGTTGCGGGCTATGTCGTAGCCCTTCTTCATAGGAGCACGCGACTCGGCGGCTGCCGCAACACGCACACTACGCGCCACCGCTCTGCTCGCGCGTGCTCCTGAGAAGAAGGGCTACGAAATAGCCCGAAACATGTCGAGCTAAACTCGGTTTAAGACGTGAGTTATCCGTTACAATATCATTTAATATGAGTGAGTCTCACGGTAGTTTCATGTTCAAAACCTCTATCCTAATTGCATATATACCTACCTTCTCCGTTCTGTCGTGGGTAAAAACCAGATGTCAAATAAAAACCCGTATTCATATCGGTCCACCCGTTTAAGAGCTACGGTGCCACAGACAGACACATACATACAGATAAACATAGCGGTAACTCATAACACCCCTCTTTTTGCGTCAAGGGTTAAAAAATTAACTCAAATACAGCGTTCATACAGCTTATTATGCTACCTAGGATGACTTAGTGTTATAAGTATTGCTTCTAAGCAGTGGGTTGTGGTTTCGAGCTCGGGCTAGCACTACAATAACACAGCATCTGTAATAACAGTAAACAAATTAAAAGCGCGATTAAAAGATATTTTATAAAAAGAATATTAAGAGGGAAGGGACGGATGTGCACTCAGACTTACGTTATATGTAAGATAAAGCAAAAACTGCATGCATGAAAAATAATGAATTATATTATATAAGAGATTAAATATCTACTCGCATGTATACTTAGACTAATTACGCGTGAGCAACTCAATCTTTCGCTAATCGAGGCCACGCAAAATCCTTAAAATTAGGATTAAGGACTCTCTAATTATTGTAAAATGCTTTTTGTTCTTTTGCTTGAAATAAACAGCTTAAAAATTGAAAAAAAAAAAATTGAAAATTGAATTGAATTGAATCTCTGAGTTTTGCAATATTTATGAGCGAAATTACTTTCGAAATTTACCACTAGCTACATTTATTGATCCTCAAAGTTTAGTTGTTTATCAATGTATCTATCATGGCGCTGTTATTGCTGTCTCTTGATACGGGTAGGTACATAACATATTTGACATCTCTAAGATAAACATTTATCAATGTGCAGTCTTAGTATTGACTAAGTACTGTATTGCGTACATTGAAAATAATATTTAGGGGCTGTTTCACCATCCATTGATTAGTGTTAACTGACGGTTAAATGTGATGCCGTCTCTATTTGTTTTGTACGAATAAGAATAAAAGTTGGTAAACCCCCGACTTCGCCACTTCAATGTTCAATATCTCAAAAACGGTAGAACCGATTTTGACGAAAAACACAAACATGAAAATGAAAAAAGTTCATTGGTGTAAATAATACATTGTTACAATAGAACAAGGTTGGGGCCACCTTTTAAGCAAAACAATGCTTGTGCCAGGGGACCCCTGGCAAGGGGGAAACATGTCTAAGAACCATCGCTAGAAAACCTGATTTCAAATAAAAAAACCGCATTCAAATCGGTCTACCCGTTTTAGAGCTACGGTGTCACAGACAGACCGACAGACAAACAGACACACATAGCAGTCAAACTTATACCCAACTTATAACACCCCTCTTTTTGCGTCGGGGGTTAAAAATGAAACTAATAGTGGTCATATTTACCCGTATTTTTGAAAAAGTAGCAAAACAAAAGCAGCTCAGTTATGCAAGTAGAATCGAACCTTGGACTTAACGCCCCATGGTCAGAGACATGCCATTATTATTCTTGCTATATAATATTTCCTGTATAGCTTTAAGGCTATAGCTTTCTATGCGCTCAGACTTAACCACAATCCATTGTAATTCACGGACTTTTGTTACATGGGAACTGTTCTAATAAGAAAGGAAACATTTCCTTTCATTTACTAAGAACAATATAACGTTTTCTGTCCGTCTGTTACGCGTTAACTACTGAACCGATTATTATTTATTATTGTTTGTGAGAACCGTTTTATGGGGAACTTTTCGTTACCTAATGTTTTCCCATGACTTGATGATCATGATCTTGATGGTGTTACTGACATCTATAACCGGTTCCAAATAACCTAACTTAGTAAAGTTGAAAAATCCCTGACTTTGTCATTTCTAAGTTCGATATCTCAAAAACGCCTGAAACGATTTTCATAAAACATAGCTAAAAACCACCGCAAAGAAACTGTCTTTCATTTAATAAAAACTGCATTGAAATTGCTCCATCTGTTTGAGAGATACAATGCCATCTATGGCGGACAGACATTTGCGTCAAACTCATAACATACGACATGCCCCTCTTCTTGCGTCGGGGGGTTCAAAATTAATAATATTTGCAGAATTTACGTTGGAATTAATTATATTGTACAATGAACAACTATTTCAGCAAAACATAATCAAGCACTAAAACAAAGCTAACTTTGCTGTTAACAAAACGTTACGCCGGAGCACTTTCAAAAGCAAACTGCTGAGGACAGCGGAATCATTTAATTTGCAAAAAGTACCTTCGGGGTTATAGAGGTCATGAACTGTTATATATCTTTGTACCTGTATGTTACTAAACTAATATTATGTATGTGAATTCATGATTGTGTGTATACATATCTGTGAGTATAAAGCGTGTTTGTTCGATATATCGCCTTTTTTATTCTAGTTTTATTTTGCAAAAGCGCTGCGCTAAGTCTGACTGAAACGAAACGCAGCCTACGAAGGTATTGGCTATGGTCTGCGCGCGCAACTAGTGTCAATTTGAACTTGCCAGAAGAAGGCACATTTTATTTCAATGTTTATTAATTAATTAGGATTCGATTTGTAGCATTCGAACATGGCGGATGTAGACGATATCTAATTTTGGTATTTCTGCTTCTTTGGCTAGTTGATATTTTGATAGTGTTTTATGCGGCGATTAACCTTCACAGTGAACAGTGATCACAAAATTCTATATTGCTCTCGTGTCTGACATTTTTTAATGCGCAAGTGGTCTCCGTGTGGTTTCTGGAATTTTGCTATCAAGTTGCAAAAACTACAATCACCGTACAACATGCATAAGAAGAATATATTTATCTTTAATTTAACTGACATTGGCCCAAGCCTTATGGCCGCCATTAAGAGGAATAAATAAAAATTAATTAATTAAACCTACTACATCAAGAGAACATTTTAGTTGTGCTGTGTTAAAGAATATTATTTTGTATAATCCTTGTGTACGTGTGACTTTTTTAAGACATTTAGATTTGACCTAAGCCTGGACTGCTGAAAACTTTCCACGGGTTCGCTATCGTATAGGAAAGGCATGGTGAGTCTTTTTGTAATTAATCTGGAATGATAAAGGCAGTATTAACCGAAAGCCCATCTTTCTGTGTCCAGTTTTTAGGTCATTCTAAACTTAACCAGTTTCTCCTAATACAGTCCATTTGCTTCGAAAACTTTTCTTTACGTGGTTCCGTGACGCCACAGTGTTCTTTCTATAAGTATAAAACAATAAACATACAAACTTAAGTTTTATTGCTTTGAAGCGATATTGCAATGAATTATAAATACCTAATTGATTGAATCAGACCTTGCGAAGGTCTAGAATCAATTCACTGAAAGAACACTAACATCTGGTAGGTACCATTTTTGTGTGTTCTTACAGTGTGGAGAAACATTGCTATCATATGGTCGCGGGTGAGCAAAGGGATTCAAAGTCAAAATCAAAGTCAAAATATCTTTAGGTAAGTATTCAATTTAGGCTATAACAAGCACTGTTTATGAATGTCAAAAAAAATCTACCACCGGTTCGGAAAAACCTCTGTTGAGAAGAATCCGGCAAGAAACTCAACGAGGTATATTTTTTTAAACAGATTTACAATATTATTTAATGGTATGTATACATCACAAGTATTTAACACAACTTTATTTTTAACACAGTAGGTTCGCTATTTTGAAGTGATCGCAAATGCGGATTGGAATTATTTTCAAATATCCCTGTCCATGATATAATCATTTAGTTAAATAAATTTTAATGTCATAGTCTCATAGTTGTCCGGAAACACTGCTGCAAAATTGCATTACCAGGCCCTCTCATTCTGAGAGGAGGCTTGTGTCCTGCAGAACCAATCCATGCATGTTTTGTGGTGATTAAAGTTTTTTATCTATCTATCTATCAGAACGTACAAGTCAATATATGATAGCAACGTGTTTCAGCTCTCAAGTTTTAAGGTATATTTTTGCGCGAATTCTTCTTTATTTTTGAAGGTTTCAAAAGTGTCAAAATTGAACAGAATAGGAAAATGCCCGTTATTTGCAATATGGCTCTATTTTCGGTATAACTTTTAAATTTGTTAGAGTTCCCACTTAGAGTTTATTCGTTGGAGTTTGTCACTGTCCAAATTTTCTCGAGAAATATCTGGGAAAGTTTTGTTGTTTATTGAAACTTTGTGCGATTGACTGGTTGACGTACACTGTTATATATTTAACATTGTTATTGTAGATAGCTAGTTCTTTGTGACGTGATAGATATATAAAACGTTTATTTGGTACGGTCAATGAGTTTTTATGAGCCATCATGGAACCATTTCACAATAAATGTCATGGTGACATCGCGTAAATCACAATTACTTTTCCTTTGAAAAGGTTCCATAGTGGCACATGAATTAAAATCCTTGACCGTACAGTACTGAAAACATACAATCAAGATTACATATACTTAAGAGAGAGAGAGAGAGACACATTTATTTACACATTTATATATTTATATTCAACTTTGTCATATTGCCGAGTTTTTTTTACTACCCGACTGCCTAAAGGAAGGTTCTTTAAATCCATAATCTAGATTTTTATCCTCCAATAAATGTCGCTTTCTCTCACTCTTTCTCTCTCGTACTATTTTACTTTGAGAGTGTCGTCAACAAAGACGCGTATGCATTTCCTGGCTCATTTTAATACCCTAACACGCATTGAAAACTTCCAAACACCAAAATGCTGTATAATGGAACTGTTCCAGCGGTATTAACTCCGCCCCAGCACAATAGCATAAAAGCTGGGCTTAGAGCTAAAGTCTAGCTTTTAATTATACCCTCTACGGAGTTATTTGACTGCAAGATAGTAAGCTTTTTAACGAAAATTCGTTTTAAAACGTCACAGTATAAAGGCAGCAGGTGATCTCAACTGCCATTACGGTTACTAGAGACATCAGCGGCCCGACATAGTGATACAAAACACTTACCTATAAGACCTCATGTACAGACCTATGTTGAAGAAATAAACGATTTTGATTTTTGATCAGATTTGTCGTTTTGTTTGTCGGTCCCTAAACGAATGCTCCTTTGATCCACTTAAAGGTTGACTGGTAGTGATCTAACGAACTAAGTGAACTAAAAGAATTTCTTTGCTCACCTGCGACCTTATGATAGCTAAGTTTATGAAAAATATGCGTGTTCATGCAGTTCCTCCTCCTCCACACTGTAAGAACACACAAAAACCACACAAACCCATCACCACCACCACACTACACTGACGCGTTTCGAACTCAACCAGAGCTCATCTTTAGAGATCCAACGTTGTTAATATGAATGAATTTATTTCTATATTTTTGTAGAATAAAGAACTTACACACCTACGTATATTTTCACTTTTTTAATTGGCTGTGTTCACAGTCATACAAAATTTCAAGTTTCTAGAACAAAAAATAAAATAAATAAATAAACTGTAAGTACTCCACGGGTTTTTCAGTCAAAGTTATTTGTATGGAAATGGTTTTATAATGACCGTATCTTTTGATTTCGTTGACTTAGAAGTTTAATTTTTTCACTGCTTCATGGTAAATAAGGCTTCAGTAATTTTAATATCAATTTCAGCTTAATTCCCTCCAACGCTCCTGAGTATAAAGGTGTAACAGACGGACAGACGAACAACAGAGTGATCTTATAAGTTTCGTATTTTCCTATAACCCTATCAAGAAAAAGTTAAAAACCCGCGACTTTATCTCAAAAACGGCTAAGTCGATTTTGATGAAACATATCTAAGAACCAACGTTAGAAAACCTGATTTCAAATAAAAAAACGCATTCAACTCGGCCCACCCATTTAAGAGCTACGGTGATACAGACAGACATACATACAGACACCAGACAATCAGCGGTCAAACTTATAACACTTTTACCACTTTTAACACTTTTTGCACCGGGATTTAATAAAAGTACGAAACTTTAAACACGAGTTTGAATGTGCATTACTCACTGTTTTATACTATATTTTTCCTGACAGCAAAATCGCTTCAAGACTAGAGTTTTTGGGGCGTTTAATAAGATTTTAGTTACGGGGAGTGGATTGATGCAAAGACGAACGCTTACATAAAACGTTGATAAAACTAATTGAGCGAACTAGAGGTAAGACTTTATCTTAGCTCAAGTGGAAAGACAAGATCTTCTTTAATAACCTAATCTAGTCTCATATTTTTGAACGTCTTTTTGTTGATGTTACTTGATTACTTTTAACTCCCGACACAAAAGGTGTTATAAGGATTTACTGTCATTTGGTGCAAATGGAAAATGGACAACTCGAAATTCTACGTCAAAGCAGAATAATGCCAATTTGAAATTCAACAAGGAAAATTTTCCTTTTTGAATATCGGTGAAAATGGAACCTTGCCCAAGCCTTGTCAAATTTGATGTATGCTGAAACAAAAAACGACCGCTTGTATTTAAGTACATTCAGAAATATGAAGCATTGTTAATACATGCCAACCGATATCATTTGTTTTGGACATACATTGTGGAAGAGCAATAAAGTATTGAGTAGGTACATATTATATTAAGCTAAGACTTGTTTTAGTTAGCTGTCTACTAGACAACATTAACTTTTCTTTTTGCTCATAATTTATAATGGAATTAATTTACAACAAAAATAAATTTCGTTGTTGGTAAATATTTTTCAAAACAATTACATTTTGACAAAATTGACTTTGTTTGATATTCATTTTGATCCTAATTCAAAATGGTTAATTCAATTGGACGAATTTCCATTTGTACCGAAGGACAGTAAATCTCTTGTAGGTAATTTTATGTTTGACGCCAATGAGTGTCAGTGGCATCGTAGCTCTCAAGCCGATTTCGATGCATTTTTTACGTGAACGTGAGGTTACCTGCAATGGTTCTTGGTTTTAAATAAAATCGGTTTAGTCGTTTTTGAAATATTAAGCTTTGAAATGACAATGTCATTAAAATTTGTTGACCTCCTCAAAAATTATGATTTAACAAGGAAAGAGCTCCGAGCAAAGCTCGGTCGCCAGGTACTTCTTAACTGTTCATTTGCTTTGATTGGTTAGTAAGGCGAGAACTTCTGACACTCCATTGAATGCCTTCACAGTCTTCTGTGTGTAGGTTTTTGCACTGTAAAACTCATGGGTTTCAAATGAATATTTAATCTTATCTTAATCGATCGATCATTTGAAATGTAATTAAATGTTTATGTAAGCCACTATCGCCTCATAAAGTAAACAATAGCTGATAAAATGGCCAAAAGCGGAAATAA
This sequence comes from Choristoneura fumiferana, assembly GCF_025370935.1. Lineage (NCBI taxonomy): Eukaryota > Metazoa > Arthropoda > Insecta > Lepidoptera > Tortricidae > Choristoneura > Choristoneura fumiferana. The sequence continues at coordinate 4,523,906 of NC_133500.1, forward strand.
TTCAAATTATAGTACGAGAGCTAACATGACAAAATGGTGACCAAATATTTTTTTGTTCAAAATTGATTTTTTTAACCCCCGACGCAAAAAGAGGGGTGTTACAAGTTTGACCGCTATGTGTGTATTGTCTGTTTGTGTGTCTGTCTGTGGTACCGTAGCTCTTAATCGGGTGAACCGATTTGAATGCGGGTTTTTTTAAATTTGAAATCAAGTTTTCTAGCGATGGTTCTTAGACAAGTTTCATCTAAATCGGCTTAGCCGTTTATGAGATATAAAACTTTGAAGTGACAAAGTCGGGGGTTTTCCAACTTATTGTTGGTTCATCATCTCAGCCTATATACGTCCCACTGCTGGGCACAGGCCTCCTCTCAGATCAAGAGGGCTTGGGCCATAGTTCCCACGCGGCCCAGTGTGATTGGGAACTTCGCACGCACCATTGAATCGCTTCGCAGGTTTGTGCAGGTTTCCTCACGATGTTTTCCTTCACCGCAAAGCTCGTGGTAAATTTCAAATGTGATTCCGCACATGAATTTCGAAAAACTCAGAGGTGCGAGCCGGGGTTCGAACCCACGACCCTCTGCTTAAGAGGCGATAGGTCAAACCACTAGGCCACCACGGCTTATTGTTGGTTAGGTTAGGTTATAATACAAGCTCTTTTGCTGATCGCACTTTCGTTGATTGTAGTAGCATTGTTATTCAATTTACACTGTGTATTATAAATTCTAACCGCTGGAATTGGCTGAAATTCGGCTTCTCATATTTTACTTAAAGTTTTAATTAAGTAGGTATAGAAATAGTTAATGTATAAAAAATAAAAGGTGGTGATGGTCATATTATCTGTCCTGTTACTGTTTAATTTTTGCTAATTTCATTTGTAAAATTCAGTCGAATTGAAAAGCAGAGTGTATATGTATAGTATAACTTGTCCGTTTTATGTACTTCTTGTAAAATTAACTATTGTTTCTATAAATAAAAAGTACCCAGAATCACTTGTATTTTAACTCAAACTCTCAATCTTTATCGCGTTAAGTGTTGTGATAAAGATCTTAAAAAGTATGAAGGATATTTTAATTTTTAAACGTCAGCTCCCGGCCTATAAATCGAGTCGTCACACCTGATTTCACGTACAAGCTAGGCCAGGAGCCATGGCGGAAACGCACAATCACAGGCATTGATTGATTTATTACTCTTTTGTTACCCGTTAATACGTGGATGTAACTTAATGTTTACTGATTTCAGTGATTTCCTACTTTACTTATGTACTATTATTAGGTATATAAGACTGGGTAGTAAATTTATTTATAAACAAACAAATAATATATACAATAATTAACAGAAATAAATAAAAAAAGAACTACAGCTAACTTACTCTAATCCTAAAAATCTATATTTACAAATATCACCCAAGTCGTTGCTATTGGGCAGGGTGCCCTTAAGGATGCCTGCGTTTCCTCGTTGTATGGCAATGCCAGTACGTTGACCGAGGAAAGAGCCAGCCCTATGGTCACCAGAGGCAAGCGAGCGAGAGGGCAAGCTTCTTTTTTAAAAAATTAAATAGTTTTAGGCTGCAAATATGAAATTGTTTGCCAGATTCTCATATTTACGGCATTTTGCTGTTTGAGCCGTTGCAGCCGCCGCACCAGCCTTACGTACTTACTATCAAAGCTGAGCGAATTTGGGTGAAATTCATATGAAGGTTGGAGTAATTTTGGAGTTAACGCAAACTTAACGTTTACTATTCAATTAAAGAGTATTAAAATGACACTCATAATTTAGATGACAATACTTGAAGGGTCCATGGAAAGAACATGCCTTCAAACAGTAACCTTTTTTTTATTGAGATTTTAATCTTAAAATGTAGAGCTCACAAAGTGCTATGACTTACCCTTGAATTCAATAATCGGAAAAACAATATTAAGTATATTTTTTAATGAAAGTACAAACTGAGACATGGATGCACAGAAAAACCAGAAAAATAGGCCAGCGCTGGGAATCGAACGCAGGTCCTCAGCAATCCGTGCTGCGTGCTATAATCCCTACACCACCGCTGGACAGGAGCCTAGACACAAATTTCTCCTATGCACACTGTGCACAGCACCTAGTTGCTGGGAAGACTACTTCAGTAAAAAAAAAAAAAGTAAAAATATTTATTAAGAAAATGTTACCTAACTAATTTGCCACAAAATAAAATGAATTAAATAAAAACAACCCCCTCCCCCTCATTCTGAGAGGAGGCCTGTGCCCAGCAGTGGGACGTATATAGGCTGGGATGATGGAATAAAAACAACGGGTAGGGGGCCGCGAAATATTTCTTCATACAAAAGGGGTCGTGTCATGAAAAAGATTCTTCTTCTTCTCTTTTAAAATATTATGGCTTTTCTGTTCTTATTAACAGGACAATTTTGCCAGAGTCAAAGTAAACTCTCTTTGAGAGGGACGTTGTACGGTGATTGTAGTTTTTGCAACTTGATAGTAAAATGTCAGGCACGAGAGCAATATGGAATTTTGTGATCACTGTTCACTGTTAAGGATGATCGCCGCATAAAACACTATCAAAATTATACTTCAACTAGCCAAAGAAACAGAAATAGCAAAATTAGATATTGCGCCATGTTCGAATGCTACAAATGGAATCCCCATGAAAAAGATTGAAAAGTTAGTTAAATTTTAACCAATCACGAGCGCGAGGCAAATGTCAAGCGGAACTCACGATATTAACGCCATCTATCGATCGCCTCTCGGAAAACCGTCATTGCAATACGAGTAGCTGCCAATTTTAATGTTTAACGTGACCAAAGCCGCGGGCAGAGGCTAGCTATCTTATGAACTGGGTTTTCCCATTTTTTCGTGGAGCTCCGGGAATCATACAAAGTACCTAACTATTGGTGATACCTTTAGGTGAGATAGAACTAAGCAACAGATAGAAAAGATGATTGATGATAATTTTATTAAATTATAAAAGCCAGATTATAAAACTCCCAGGCATATCATGAAATGACGCCATTTCATCCATTATGCCTAAAAGTTGGCCAGACATAATTATGACGATGTGCCTGAGAAACAATACGGCAGATCGACTAGAGCAACGCATTCGTCAATATTCCTAGCTTTATACCGGGCACATCGTGATATGCTGGAAAATGAAAAATTTAGGTACGACGAGCGAAGCGAGGAGTTGTTAGTTTAAATTGTGACCACAACGCACGAGCCGAGCAAGCGAAGCGAGCGTGCCGCGGCAGCAGCCGGCGAAGTGCCAGAACCGATATGGCGGCGTTTCATGATATGCCTAGGAATTTCATGATCTGCCTAAACTGGCCAAATCATGAAATGGCGGCGTTTCATGATATGCCCAGGAACTTCATGATCTGCCTAAACGTTAACAGGCAAATCGTTAAACGTTGAGTTTTCAACGAAATGGCGGATGTTCCTTAGCCAATTCATGAAACGGCGCCATTTTACAATATGCTTAGGAATTTCGTTATCTGGCGGATTTTACGATCGGCCACCGACATTATACACCATAGATATACTCGGCTGGTTACATGCATATATTTACTTACAATTTTTCATTGAACTGTTAAGTTCATGGTAAACTTCAAATGTAATTTCACACGGAAGATTAAAAAAACTCAGAAGCGCGAGCCCAGGGTCCATCGACCTCTGCTTCAGTGGTCGTAGTTCAAACCTAGCAAACTTCAGGTGTACAATACCTACAATACAATGTCTTTATATTGAACACCATCACATAGTAATTTAAGCAGTATAGAAAATACGGTGTACAGAGATTTTCCAAGGTAAGCAATATATACTACTCAAAAGAATTTTCACTTTTTAAACCAAATCTTCACACGTGCATGCCGTGTCTATAGCTCTCCGTCGCGGAGAAAATGGAAAACATTATATTAACGAGAGCGTCGTATCGTCGTTTCGGCTGTAACTATGCTATGCTGGTGAACAAGTGGCGCACACCGCTACCTAAGAAAGAGAAAGAAAATAAAATTTATTCACAGCATCACAGGACGCAACAACATTATTAAGTATAATAGCTAAATGAGCCAAGCGTAAGCAAGACAGCAGGTCTACTACGAAACTCGAAGTTCGTATCGTACCGTCCCTCTCGCTCTCGTATTAAATAGTATAAGTGTCAGAGGGACCGCACGACACGCACTTCGAGTTTCGAGTTTCGTAGTAGCCCTGCTGTAACGTCAAAAAACCTCACGATACTTACGCCATCTAGCTTTAAATGCCATAAAATTAATTCGCCTAAAGCTACTGTTACACCATGCTCGTTACTAGCATGCTTATAAGCATGCTATAGGAGCATGCCACTAATAAGCACGCTCATGGACTGTTTACATTTGCTAGCAATAACCATGCTAGTTTTGAGTATGCTCCTAAATAAGCATGCGCAAAACAAACACTCCGATACACATGCCTTTTGATAGCATTCTTCTCAGTCGCTTACTCTTGGCAGAGGTCGTGGTCACGCGAGACGCTCGGTAGCGCTTCACTACCGTGCGCCATTTATCCCTTGCTGAGGCCTGTCATGCGCATTCGTTGAGGGATTTGTCAGTCAACGACTTGATTTGGTCAGTCCATCGCAATGGTGAATGTCCACGTGATCTGCTGCCATTCACCCGGCCCTGCACAACCAGTCGCTCCACGGAGTCCCCCCCACGTCGCGTCACATGTCCAAAAAACTGGAGTATTCGGAGTGCACCGCCGTTGATAACCTCTCGCCGATGCCAAGTTCTTTTAAGAACTGCCGCTTGCCACTGCAATTACTGTGTTCTACGGCTTTCAGGCCAAAAATCTTAAAATACACGGCCTACGGCTGCAACCCTGTGGCCGTTACGGCTTTTCGCAAATTCAACGGTAGTAAATTAATTTCATCATCATCATCATCATGTCAGCCGAAAGACGTCCACTGCTGGACATAGGCCTCCCCCAAGGCTCTCCACTCAGACCGGTCTTGTGCTTTCCGCATCCACCGCGATCCCGCGATCTTAACCAAGTCGTCGCTCCATCTTGTTGGAGGCCTACCGACAGCTCGTCTCCCGGTCCGCGGACGCCATTCGAGAACCTTCTGGCCCCATCGGCCATCCGTCCTGCGAGCAATGTGCCCCGCCCACTGCCACTTTAGTTTCGCAATTCTTCGGGCTATCTTTCGGGCTCGTCGAATCCGACTCGGCTGGGCAGCGTTCGGGAAGCTTCGCAGTGTCTTTTCGTCCAAATTACCGCAGTGTTTGAAGTCAAAAGTCTTTGACCAGTGTGTGTTGCCAGTGATGACATACGGATCTGAGACGTGGGCGCTAACGATGGGCCTCATGAGAAAACTCAAAGTCACTCAGAGGGCTATGGAGAGGGCTATGCTCGGGGTTTCTCTGCGGGATAGAATTAGAAATGATGATATCCGCAGTAGAACTAAGGTAAATTAATTTATTTACAACAAATTCACTTGTAGTAATTTTTTTTTGCTTGCACCTCTCGTGGCACTACCAATACTAGCACGCTCATTAAGCAAACGCGTTTACACTTGCTTATTACCTTTCTTCCTTCCACCCCTGCATCAACTAGCATGCTCGAAAATAGCAGGGTCTGCTAGAGAGCATGCCACTAAAAAGCATGCTCGATAGTAGCATGTCCTGTTCACACATGCTAGTAGATAAGATAGCATTTGCTTGATAGTACTAACGAGCGTGTGTCAGAGGCCTAATTTTATCAAGTAGGCAAATTATGTCAATTCATTTTACAACAGTTAAAATCAAGGAAGATGAGGATGTTACGTATTTCTTTGTAATAGCTCAATAATAGATATTTTCACACATGTTGTCAATTTTTTGTAATGATGCAAAATCGTTATCCAATCATTTGGCAAAAAACGTTTCAACAAATATTCATTTATCAAACAACGTTTCGCACACTTCTGTTTCACAACACCACATTTCACAAATTGATTATTTCACGAACTCTTTATTAGGCAAACCATAACAATCATTATTTGGCAAACTATTCATTTATTATTTTCATCATTTGGCAAAACCACGTTTGTCAAAATAACGTTTGGCAAAAAAATTTTTAATAAAATGTATCATTTGATAAACACAAGAAAAAATTAGATGTGCCTGTAAGTCCTGTAACTCGGGTTAACTTGTTTAAGAAATAGGTTAGGTTAGAACTGAGACCCCAAGAAAAACTAACTTCTGCCAGTAAAGTTGGTAAGGTTAGGTTAGAACTGCGACTCTAAGAAAAAAAGAACTGCTACCAGTACAGTAGTTGAGGTTAGACCGAACTGCGACCTTAAGAAATGCGAAACAAAAACGAGCCACGAGAACCAAATCCTACCGATTTAAATGTTATGTAACAAGTTTGACAAAAAATCATTTATTAATTTATGTTTTGTGAAATTACTGGTTTGAAAAATGAGTTGTTTGGGTAATGCTCATTTTTTAAGTATCGAAAATACAAACTGAGACATGGATGCACAGAAAAACCAGAAAAAGAAACCAGCGCTGGGAATCGAACCCAGGTCCTCAGCAATCCGTGCTGCGTGCTATAACCCCTACTCCACCGCTGGACAGGAATCTAGACACGATTTTTTCCTATGCATACATATCTCAGGTTGCTTATTTCTACTACGCTACTTATGCAGCAGCACTAGCGACATCTATGTTCCGCTCTCATCGAGAGACGCGCTCACCCAGACAAGAGATGTCGCTACTAAGCAATCAAATTATGATTGGTTTTATGGAGTATTTTTGTATTTTTTATTTCAACTCCAAATTTGTTACTTTTACGGGTATCCCGTGAAACCATATCGAAAATACAAACTGAGACATGGATGCACAGAAAAACCAGAAAAAGAGACCAGCGCTGGAAATCGAACCCAGGTCCTCAGCAATCCGTGCTGCGTGCTATAACCCCTACACCACCGCTGGACAGGAATCTAGATACGAATTTTTCCTATGCATACATATCTCAGGTTGCATTTCTTAAGTGATGATTTATCATATGATATATGTTTGTAAAGTGACAAGTTTGTTAAAAGTATATTTATCACAAATGATCATTTGTGATATGAAGTGGTTGTGAAATGAATAGTTTGTGAAACTTTGGAGGTAACAGGTAATTTTGGTACAAATACCAAAATGCATACAATGTTGAGATGTAACACTGTCAAAAAGTACAAAATGTTTGTGCCACCAGGTCAATTTGTCTGAATATTTTAAGCACAAAACATGCTATGGCCAACATGCACTTTTTACTCAAAATGTTTCCAAGGCAGCTTTCACTATGGTCCAGATGTCTTTGTGTCTGGGAGTTTCCAGGACAGAATACTCTGGGGCCGAAATGTACAAAACGCTATTGACTAAATGTTTTGTCGTTCGTCCCTACAAACATGTTGACATTAATATACTTTTTGACTTTTGTACAATTTGACAAGGGAATTTTCGAACCCATTGATTATTTTGAGATCTTGACCATTTGTCTTCTATTCGTTTTTTCTATCATGTATTTAGGCTTTTAGGTTTATGTGGAATCCAATTGATTTGTCTTTTGTTCATTATAACATATTTACATTTATATACTTTTTAACCGTTTTACATTTTGATAATGAGACATTTCGAACCATTGTATACTTAGACATTTGTACCAAAATGATCTGTTATCGTTTGTGAATTGATCATTTTGTTAAACGTTGTTTGCCAAATGATAGTAAACCTGCAAACTCATTCTGTATTTTTATATTTATGCTGTTTGATTGTAGGGTTCAGACGAAGTAGCGTGCAGCAGCTAGTATAATATAGTGGTTTTCAAACAATGGCAAATTAAATTGTGGTATTATAGTTAGTACCACTTTCATGGGGCAATGATTCAATGGATAAGGTTAAATTTACAAGAATCTAAGTTATAAAAGTGTGTTTGAGTTACAGTTTAAATAAATATAATGCATTCACTTTTTGACTTTAGCTTTAATGTAGAACTCCGCAATTTAACTTAATTTCAGATTAGTATTCTGTTAGTCGTAGAATGCAGTGTAAGCCCACCGTTCGGGCGTATTACCAACACAATGTATCCTATTTCTGGTAAAGAAATATAATTCACCTGATATCAGACATAACATTAGTTTTTCTATAACGTTACCTTTAAAGGTCTCTGCTCACTACACCGTATAATAGCATGACCGTAATAGGAACGTGTCCGGCAATAATATAGTCAAGTCAAGTCAAAATATCTTTATTCAATTTAGGCTATAACAAGCACTTATGAATGTCAAAAAAAATCTACCACCGGTTCGGAAAAACCTCTGTTGAGAAGAATCCGGCAAGAAACTCAACGGTGTATATTTTTTTTAACCAGTTTTACAATATTGTTAAACGATATCTATACATCACAAGTATTTAACACCACTGTATTTTTAACACAGTAGGTTCGCTATTTGAAGGGATCGCTAATGATAAAAATTCCATCTAGTCTAATAAAAAAAAATACTATAGTCTACTATCTCAAATGAACAAGAATATTTTTCGTCACATTTGTTCTTGAACAGTGTCGTAACATCATAATATGCAAGCTAACTTGGTTGCTATACGCTGAATAAAACCCAAGGGTCTTTTTTTGCGTATAACGCACAGTCGAGTACAGTCGAGTTCATAGACTTGTGAGCAAAAATTTGATCAAAAATATCTGAACACGCTTCTGCACTTTTAACAATAGAGTCGTGTTCAGAAATTTTAGATCAAATTTTTACTCACAAGCTTATGAAATCGTCTGTACTGATACCATACACACCTCAACTCATTAAAGCTCGTCTTTGACTTCGGATTTCTAATAGACTCTCGTTCATAATCCCTTATTTACTGCCCTTAAGACACAATGCACTATTTAACCCTGGAAAAGGGAAACTTCCGGAAAGGAGACAAAGTTGCGGGCACCAGCTAATAGTAAAGTTATAAAATTACTGGACACCACAATAGCACCACAATTTCACACAAAGTAATGGTGTTAGGAACATGATACATTTCGCACAATTGGCTTCGGGTCAGACCCGAATTAGGCAGTTTTAGCTTCGAGCATCAAACGTACTGGAGATGGCCACTATCTGTCCATCAAAAACTTGAATGTACGGAGCGGGCTCCGGTATCACAGGTAAAATCCGTCGCACGCTTTTTTCCCCTGCTTATTCTGTTATGTGGAACAAAAACAAATCCAACGAATCACAGACCACGAAAATTAGTCTAGCCGCTCTTGAATTATGAAAACACGACCTTATTTTTAACCCTCGACCAAAAAGGGGTATAAAATATTAAATATTTGACGCCAATGTTTGCCTATCTGCCTACTAAACAGATGGAAGTTTAGACGTTTTTTTTTACGTGAAAGCAAGTTTCCTCTCGATGGTTATTTGCTATATTTCATAAAAATTGGTTCAGCCATTCTTGATACATTGAATTTTGAAATGGCAACGTTGGGGGTTTTCAACTTTTTAAATTGCTTTTGTTATATTATAGTAAAATGTATAGATGATAAAATTAGTTCGTGCATCTCCGGTTGCTTAGTACTGTAAGCTCTGAGTCGATCTCGCCCTAACTTACCCAAAAGTTACCGTCTCTTAATAGCCCTTTATGAGGCGTATTTAATTGCTATTCCATTTTTTATTTGTACGTAGTTGAGCCTGATATTTGAGGTTTCAGTGTGTGAAATATGGGCAAGGACTTGCGAAAGTTACTATAGTTTTCGTCATAAAACTACATAATGGACAAGGAAATAAGCAGGAGTCTATTTTTTAACCCCCGACGCAAAAAGAGGGGTGTTATAAGTTTGACTGCTAGTGTGTCTGTCTGTGGCATCGTAGCTCTTAAACGGCTGAACCGATTTTGATAAAACATAACTAAGAACAATCGCTAGGAAACCTGATTTCAAATAAAAAGAACCGCATTCAAATCGGTTCACCCGTTTAAGAGCTACGGTGCCACAGACAGACACACAGCGGTTAAACATATAACACCCCTCTTTTTGCGTCGGGGGTTAATTAAATATAGGGGTTGGAGCATACTCTCAATAGGTACGAGTAAGGAAAAAAAGGGAGTCCCTGTCTAACAGTGGAACAGTAAAAACTTTAATAATTAAACGTCCAAGATTTGAGAACAATGATTCGTATTTTTCTTACAAATTTCTGCCTCGACCGGGAATCGAACCCGGGCCTTCAAAGTCAGGTTCTCTTACCACTTGGCTATCCGGTCATCCAGTCCTATAATTGTATTCAAACGCTAATTTGTAACACAAAACTTACTCAATACCAATCAAATATGAACTAATCGCCGCCATAGATCAATTGTCCGGGACCAATATTCCCGTATCTAGGATCGGGATGGTGTGACGTCGGACACTGAGGGAATCCCGGGACTCCTAAGATTGGGATTATAAGGGACAGATTATTTGGTAGCGTCCGCAAATTATAGTGAAAACAATGTGCATAGAAGACAATGGTTGTTCTGGTTCGTTAGTCTAACATCTGGTAGGATGGTGACACGGTTGTGTTGCTCTGATGATGAATTGGCATTGGTCTCAAAAATAATGCTTATTTTTATGTTATTTTTTCATAAGGCACTTGTCCCACCGCCGACGATGAGCGAGAAGCGAGCAGAGCGAGTAACTAGAAACGAGTGGGTGAGCAGTGAAAAACGAGTGTTCGAGCACGACAGGCGATTACTCGCTCCACTCGCTCGAGCCGGGCGGCCGCCAAGCTAACAGCGCTGAGCGAGTATCGCTGAGCTAGTTTTATAGCTCAGCGAGTTTTATAGCTCTTGTCGCTGCTACAAAAGATGTAAGAGCGAGTTCTCGCCGGCAGTGTGAACCGCCAGCGATCAACTATTAATATATATGTCCCTCTTTTACTCGCACAGGATCTTATATCTTTTGTTCGTTTCTTGAGCGAGAAAATAGTCGATAGCCAATAGTTTCCTCGCCGGCGGTGAGACAACTGCCTAAAATAGGCCAATTCAAGACAATCTATTTGAGGCAGTTGTCTCACCGCCGGCGAGGAAACGATTGGCTATCGACTATTTTCTCGCTCAAGAAACGAACAAAAGATATAAGATCCTGTGTGAGTAAAATAGACATATTATATGTATAAATATTATAAAACTCGCTGAGCTATAAAACTAGCTCAGCGATACTCGCTCAGCGCTGTTAGCTTGGCGGCCGCCCGGCTCGAGCGAGTGGAGCGAGTAATCGCCCGTCGTGCTCGAACACTCGCTTTTCACTGCTCACCCACTCGTTTCTAGTTACTCGCTCTGCTCGCTTCTCGCTCATCGTCGGCGGTGGGACAAGTGCCTGAAAGATTGTGGTTTTAGTTGGGCTTCAAATGTTTTATCCCATTTATAAGTTACCGGAATTACAGCTAACCATAGTTGGCATGGCGTTAAAAGCTACTTACGTTTATTTTTGGCCGTCACGATTATTTTAAAAAACGTAGTGTCATCTGTCACCTGTCGGCTGTCAGTGTTAGAATCAGGCGGTTTAGTTATACGGAATATATCAATCCATTTTATTAAAAGTGTCATCATCATTATCATCATCATCATCAGCCCGAAGACGTTCACTGCTGGACAAGGCCTCCCCCTTAGAACGCCACAATGAACGACAACTTGCCACTTGCATCCACCGGTTTCCCGCTACCCTCACGATGTCGTCAGTCCACCTGGTGGGAGGCCTGCCAACGCTTCGTCTTCCGGTTCGTGGTCGCCACTCGAGGACTTTTCGAGGAGGATTAAAAGTGTAAACAAGCCGATTTCATTATGTATTTTGACCATTATACATTTTATTCATAATTAAACCATTCTGTCACGCTTTTGTTCATTCTCTGGCTTTACCAAGATTACCAAGTCCCTTACATCGCATCCAGCGTATACAGGCTGTATTATTATGTCCTTGCGGCCTAATTTGCGGATGGTACAGGGTGATTTAAAGCGGCAGCTGGCCCGGCTTAGCCCGGTGTCTGCTCGTTAGGTTCAGCACAATGAGATGTTTATGGGCTGCAGGCCTTAGACAGTACTTCAAACTAATATCAGAACCTGTTTATTGAACAAGGTTACTTTTGAAATTGTAGGCATAGTCAGAGAGCTGGTACCATTTTGGAGTAGGTATTTGAAAGCGGGTCAACATGTGGTCTGAAAGTCAAAATACATAATCATCTCAGCCTATAAACGTAGTGTGTGTGTGTGTGTGTGTGTGTGTGTGTGTGTGTGTGTGTGTGTGTGTGTGTGTGTGTGTGTGTGTGTGTGTGTGTGTGTGTGTGTGTGTGTGTTGGTGTGAGAGTCTTAAATACATGATGGTAATTAATTGATTTATTTAACACAATTTTTGCTGAAACTATTAACTAGACAAGCTTTTTTAGATTTTTTAATCTACAGACAGATTTTTATCTAAACTAAGCTAAGTTAGATTTTTATGTAACTATGTCGTAAAGTTGTTAATTTTTGAGGAAATAGAATTATGTCAAACGACCTTTATATACATAATATTTACATCATTCTTTACAATTTTTGGGTCAAGAAACTTTTTCTTATTTGTTATTCTGTCGCATTGTTCAAGAGACAAAGGTGATAAAATATCTTAATAAAAAAATGAATTTTAACCACAGAAAACATATACCGTGTTTTTTTATATCCGTTAACTTTATATTCGAAAATAAAATATTTTTTCTTGCATTATAATAACTTAAAATTCATTGTTCATTGTTAAATAAACAATCTTGACGAGTGACATTGACGTAACACATAGGCTAAGAGAGGCATCAAAAATATCCACATATTTATCATTCTTTTGCCAAATATGTGTGAATTAACACGGATTAGTTTTTTTTTTCGACTGGATGGCAAACGAGCAAGTGGGTCTCCTGATGGTAAGATATCACCACCGCCCATAAACATCTGCAACACCAGGGTTATTGCAGACGTGTTGCCAACCTAGAGCCTTAAGATGGGATACCTCACGTGCCAGTAATTTCACCGGATGTCTTACTCTCCACGCCGAAACACAACGTGCAAGCACTGCTGCTTCACGGCAGGATTAGCGAGCAAGACGGTGGTAGCAATCCAGACGGACCTTGCACAAGGTCCTACCACCTGCAAAAGTTAAGTTAAGTTATGTACTTTGGAAATAAAAAAACAGAAATTAAGGAACTTTACACTGTTTTACTGTTAATAATGAATTATCCTGACTTAATTATCTTATAAACAGTAAGAGTTAGGTCACTAGTGTCTTGGAAAAATTAACTTCATTTGACCTGTAGATTGTCCCCTTAAACTTAACGGATATCAAAAATAACATGGTGTATAGAAACTCATGGTTGTACACAGTTGTCCAGGGGACGTGACCAATGCCATCCCAGCCTATATACGTCCCACTGCTGGGCTCAGGCCTCCTTTTAGAACAAGAGGCCTTGGGCCATAGTTCCCACGCGGGTCCAGTTGGGAATATCACACGCACCATTGAATTGCTTCGCAGGTGTGTGCAGGTTTCCTCACGATGTTTCCTTCACCGCAAAGCTCGTGGTGAATTTCAAATGTAATTCCGCACATGAATTTCGAAGAATTCAGAGGTGCAAGCCGGGGTTTGAAGCCACGACCCTCTGCTTGAGAGGCGATAGGTCAAACCACTAGGCCACCACGGCTTCTTACGAAAGGTTCGATTTTAGATGTATCCGCTTTCTAATGAATGACAGAAGCGTACTCCATCTCACCTTGAAAGTTTTCACCATAACCGTAAGCATCCATTTACCTGTTCCAGGTTTAATAATGGCGAGTATGTGTCAGTTAAAATCGCGTTAAACCTCCGTTAATCGCTTCCACACACCGTTTCTCAGTTTTCGCTTATTAAATTGTAACTGGACACTTTATTCTTGGCGACTCGCTTTTGTGTCGAGTCCGGTTTATATTATTACTAGCTTTTGTCCGTGGCTTCGTCCGCGTGGAATTCGATTATCCCATCGCCCTTCCCTCGGAAACTGTGCATTTTCCGGGATATAGTATATAGCCTATGTCACTCTCTGGCCAATAAACTATCTCTATGCCAAAAATCACGTCAATCTGTCGCTCCGATTCGACGTGAAAGACGGACGAACATACAAACACGCACACTTTAACATTAATAATATTAGTATGGATTTGTAAAACTAAACCACCAAAAATTAAATTTTGATTTTCTCTCTGTGTACCAACAACTTACTATTCGTGGTGTACAATAAAAGTCTTTGTATTGTATTGTATAGTTTGCTTATTTGGTACACTCGAGTAGAAACAGATCGTGATGGTGATTTTTACCCGACTGCGCGAAGGAGGGTTATGTTTTTCGAGCGTATGTATGTATGTATGTATGTATGAATGTCTCTTATTTTCCTTTCTTGTCCTATTTATTTTTTTACTGTGTTTTTGTTGTGATGTAGTGTGTTTTTGTTGTCAATAAATGTTGTGAGTTTGAGTTTGTATGTATGTGGGTATGTATGTCCATTTCTTTGGTCCTCGCTGCAGCCTAAACGGCTAGACGGATTGTAACATATGAGGTATCATTGGATTCGTCATAACTGTCGGAGTGACATAAGCTATATAATATGTCAATATGGCGTCTGCGAAAAAATATATTTTGTATTGTAACAATATGGGTATCAAATGAAAGCTTATAATTAGCCCATTCTTAATATATACTGGTTATTTACTTTTAATCTACCGTTTTCACATAAATATTAAAAAAGTGTAAAATAAAACATTAAATTTATAAAATCAAAAAACCCGACCGCCAAAAATAAAAGGAAGAAAATAAGCCTAGTGGTCTAGAACTCTGTTAAGTAGGTAATATAAAGTTCAACAGTCGGGACCCATTTAAATCGTGACGCTCAAAAATTCTTAGTAATGGGTCCCCGACTCGAAGGGATGGGATGGCACTCAAAGTTCGTGTCTTACGGTCCCTCTGACACTTACACTATTTAATACGAGAGCAAAAGGAACAACACGACACGAACTTCGAGTTTCGAGTTTGGTAGTAGCCCTGCTGTACTCTTGGTTCAAACGAGCCGATGCTACAAAATGTATAATGATATTTGGATAGCATTTGTATTCATTTGCGATCGCCCGCGTGTGGCGACACTCTAAATTTGCATTTTATGACCCCGTAAAACCAATATGGCTACGATTAGATGGCTAATGTCTGTAAATAGGGGTGTTAGGTAATGAGACGTGACGTTTGGCTAATCAAGGTCCGAAAGGCATTTGTGGTTTTAGAATAATCAGCGCCCTATTTATTAGGGTTCCGTAGCCAAAATGGCAAAAACGGAACCCTTATAGTTTCGCCATGTCTGTCTGTCTGTCTGTCTGTCCGTCCGCGGCTTTGCTCAGGGACTATCAATGCAAGAAAGCTGTAATTTTGCACGAATATATATGTAAACTATGCTGACAAAATAGTACAATAAAAACGGTACAATAGTGACAGGTTGCTAGCCTGTCGCCTACGGTGTACCTTAACCTATGTCCTCAGTCGCCTCTTACGACATCCATGGAAGAAATGGAGAGGTGTTATTCTAACCCGACACCACACGGGATAAATTAATGTCATGGTAAAGTTACAAAAATACGTTACTTTAACCTCCCTTGAAAAAACCTGCCTGCCGAAAACACACTGTATAATATTATATATAATATAATTATACAGTATAATAAACTGACTATTTTATAAAACAAATATGTTTGTCACGAAATATCCGGGATCTATTTATAGGCACCAATTAAGATTAAATTACTTAATTACGGTTACTATGGCAGGCAACCCCTAAACTACGCTTATTTAATTACAAGTTAGCAACCAAGCACAGGACTAGTAATTTGCAAGTCGGTTACATTAGCCTTTGAGCGCTTGGAATTTTGTGAGGTCATGACTTTGGACGGCACACTCGAATCAATTAGTTTTATTACATTAATAACATATAATCTATCATCATTACCATCATTTTCTACTTCATAATTATCATTACCATCATCATCATCATCATCAATCAGGTCTCCCCCATAAACTCCACATACTTCGCTTGGAAGCGGCCTGCGTCCACTGCAACCCGCGGCTTTAACCAGGTCATCCGCCCATTTCGTTGGTGGACGACCTGCAAAGCACTTGCCCATCAACGGTCTCCACTCAAGAACTTTTCGGCCCCAACGGCCATCTGTTCTCCATGCTACCTATATGGTGCCCATTGCCACTTCAACGAGCTAATTCGCTTGGCTATGTCAGTGACCCTCGTTTCGTTATCTCCTCATTTCTGATTCGTGGAGAAACCCCGAGCATAGCTCTCTTCAAGCTCGTTGAGCATCTCTAAGCCTATTTATAAGGCCTATAGTACCTATAGAACGTATATATAGCACTACGTCTCGAATCTATATGTATCACTGGCAACACACAATGGTTAAAAACTTTCGTCATAAGGCACCGAGGCAAAAATAATTTTGTTATTTATAAAGAAACTGGTTTTAACCTGCAACTTCGCCCGCGTTAGAACCTCCATGAGAGGCATAACAATCATAGAGCTTTGATCAGCGTTCGCTCGGAGAACGCCATCTATTGATTTCAGATGAAGTTAACACCTCATCTCGAAAGCTAATAAATCATCGACTGCATTGCATAGGTACTTGGGAATTCAAACAAATTTTGTTTAATTAATTTTGAATTTTAATCCTGTTAAATTATTATTTTTAATGACATTTATTGATTAAGTTAAATAATTTATTATGTAAAGTATTGACAAATTGTGTGGCTAGAATTTCAAGATTATCTGACTTATCTATCGCATTGGGCATATTTACCTGTAATGATAGATTAAGTTTTGTAAAGTTATAAATAAATAAATAAATAAAATCTCGAAACCTTCAGATCCAAAGAACTCACAAAAGGGCTAGTAAATTTTTATTTTTGCAATCTGCCAGTCGCAGAAAAGCACCGCCATTACAACGAAATCAAAACGAGTATAAAACGGTGCAATTTGAAGCACGAACGTAGGTCAAGGGCCAACCGAGAGTAGCCGAAGCTATCCCGAACTTTCCCGATCTCTCCCGGTCGCGTGCCGAGCGCGAGCCGACGAAACCCGAAGATATCCGAGACCACGACCAAATTAACATTTACCGCCTGAAAAATGAGAGTCGCCTACAAATTTATTGGACAACGGATTTTGTTGGTGACTGAGGTAAGTTTGTTCAAAATTTAAAATACGAATGTAAACGGGATAGTCGAAAGGGCAGTCGCGTGGAGCGCACGAGCGTGTTACCAAGTTACCTTTGCGGCTGGTTTGAAAGCTTCTGGTTTAAGTTTTATAGGATTTTTATTAGAGCCGGTATTCGGGACGGCAAATGTAAGTTTGTAGGTTTGCTTCGATGTTTAGTTCTGATTAACGGATTGTTTGAGTTTTGAATTTAGTAGTAGTTTTTGTTTGTATAACTTTTATTATGTTGATATGAACTGTTATGATGAGCGTTTATACCTGCTGAGCTGGCAACGTTGCATTTTTGTTAGTTTTTCTCGATTATTCTATAAAAATAAATAAATAAATAAAATTGAATGAAATAAAAAATGTGGTCTGATAGAACTCTTCTTAATATAGATAAATAATAAGTTAATGTGCCTACTCCAATAATTATTCGTGATACACTTTTATACTCTTTAAAAACGAACGAATGTTTATTAACGGTTTTTCAAGAAAATAAAAGTCTATCACGAATAATTATTGAAGTAAACACATTAACTTATATAATATGAAGAGGTTATCAGACCGCATTTTTAATTTTCATTCAACTTTTATGGAATCATCGAGAAACTAACAAAAATGCAACGTTGCCAGCTCAGCAGGTATTTATAAACGCTCTTAAAGGAAAAAGTAAGTTATCTTTACGACAACTTATGTAGGTATTTTAGAATGAATAAAATATTTAAGAACTAGCCGCTACCCGCTACTCCGTCCTCGCAAAATTCGTTAAACGCTATAATATTCCGCGAAAACTATGAAATTTTCCAGGATTTAAAGTTCCCTATGGCTATTCCAGTCCAACGTTCCACTCTATTGAACTGACGTTTGATTTTTGCAATGTGAATTCCACTCTCTGTAAAACAAAACTCATATTAAGAGCATTAAAGTTCATTGAAAACTACAAATAAAATTAAATTACAAATGAGAGTTTTAATCTTCATAACAAAAAACAAAAATACAAAAGTAAGAAACAGAGTATCACTAAAACAATAAAAAAAAACATGGAAACAAAATGTCTTTGATACTTTTTAATCTTTTTATACCTTCGTGGGAATACTGGCTGGTTGCATTTTTAGACTCGGTGATATTAATTTCCCACAATACTCATACAGTTCTCTACCACCTTTTACAGTTACATTAAAGTTGATTTTTCTGCGATTGAGGTGTATTATTAAGATACAAAGTTAGCTTGCGTTTATGGGCACAGAGAACCAGTTTAGATTTATTGGATGCATTCGCTAAAATTGAAAACAAAATTAAAACGAACGTGGGTAAATGTCTCTGGCTATTTAAATATAGAACGTGATTGAGTTCCTTATTTAAAATTCAATCGATATTAAGAGGTGAAAAGTGGCCAGTAGGTTTTTGTTTACTCACTCATAATAAATGAATGAATTTGTTATCAGACTTCAAAAACGGAGTTTCTATGTTCGACTGTACTACTGCACTGACTATAATATTTAAAGTTCCTTCGTTTTCTCCAGGATCTACTCATCAAATCCTGACTTAATGACAGTGGGACCACTTTTTAAAGTATACCCTTTCAAACAAAAAAAAACATTTTCAAATCAGTCCAGCCATCTTCAAAAAGCAGTCTTCAAAGAACCTCCTCCTTTTTTGAAGTTGGTTAAAACGACTTCTAATTTTAAACATAGTCTTATTTTTTCTTTCTTCAAATTTCACGCACCTGCCTGTTACATCTTTATAAAATCATGGATACATTTTTAAAACCTACCCTCCAGAAATCTGAATCAACAAACAATCCCACATGTTGTCTGTTAGTTTGTCTCACAACTATCCAGTGAACCGACGACGTGTGATAAAAATAATTAATATAAACAATATGGGTGGTCGCATGTAATACAGAATTAACATATTTTCTAAGAATTATGTTTTATTATAATTAAGAAACATCCGGGTTAGTTAAATGAATTCGAATAAAAAAGGAGGAATATATTTAGCGCTACCCTCGGGAACTATGTTTTCCGAAATAAAAATTACTACAGATGTACGAGTATATGTCTAAGTCCATGTCATACACTACCTGTATGCCAAATTCCAGCTAAATCTGATGAGCTATTTTTAACCCCCGACGCAAAAAGAGGGGTGTTATAAGTTTGACCGCTATGTGTCTGTCTGTAATCAAATCTTGCAAATAAAATTTGACCAACTTCCAGTAGTCAGATTGACTTGAAATTTGGAATACTTATGTAAATCGTGTGACAATACAATAATCTAGTAGTGACATTCTGGTAGTTCACCCAGGATTGTCTCCGCAGGACGGAACTCTTCAACGGTTAACATCATCGACTTGAAATTTGGTATGCAAATGTAGTTTGGGTGACAATGCAAGTACACTCAACAAAAAGTACAGTCAGCAAAAAAATCTTGTATCAAAAATGAAATTTTTATGGTTAGGTTAATTAATATACAAGTTTGTTTTTAGCATGCCCTGTATATTTATTTGTTTGTTTGGGTCAAATCTTGGAAGCTAAATTTGACCCACTTCCAGCGGTCCAAATGACTTGAAATTTGACATACTTATGTAAATTTAGTGACAATACAATAATCTGTTTGTAACATCTTAGTGGTCCTGCCAGGATCATCATCGCAGAAGGGAACTCCTCAATGGTTAATAGTACCGACTTGAAATTTGGTGCGGATATGCAGTTTAAATGACAATGCAAATACAGTCTACAAAAACGATAGTCAACAATAAAAGCTTGTGTTAAAAATGTTTTTTTTTTCAACTTATCTTTTTTTCGGTTTAGGGTTAGATACAGTCACCGGTATACGACCTCAGAGCTATGGAACTTTATACCCGTAAAAAATATTTTTGACATGTCGAAAGTCAGTATGGTTGCGTGTATGAAAGCAAACAAGCATAATTACTTAACGACCGGACGACGTGGGCGCAGGTCAAGAGTTGGCTCATTACGTGTGAATCGGTAGCTGATAACTTTGAATGGCAGGTCCAGAAACGCGGAGGAGGTAGCCGGCAAAAGTTTCTATGCATTGCATAATTGTTTTTTTGGGTAGGTACAAACGGAACCATCATCATCATCATCATCCAGACTATATACGTCCCACTGCTGGGCACAGGCCTCCTCTCAGAACAAGAGGGCACCATGACCACCCACATGAAACGGAACCATGTCTAAACATAATTATTAAGAGAAAAAAGGTGTATTTTGTATGTTTGTATTTTCATATTTTTGGATGTTTGTTATGAATAAACTCAAAACTAGGTACTGGATTGATTTCAAAAGTGCCATACCCCCACACGACCACTGGACAGGAGTACAGACACGAATTTCTCCTATGCACCACATTATCTCATTTTGTTTGTTTCTTATTTAGTCACTTAGGCAGCGACACTAGCGACATCTATGTTTTTAGCTCTCATCCTTTATTCCTTTATAAAATAAAAGACTTTACGTATGACTAAGTTAATTATTGTGAGTTGAAAAGAAGTTTTATATGAAAGTTTAAAATAACATGAATATTGATTGAGATGCGTGGGATGTTTATCTTAAATCAAGTAAAACCAGATGTCGTGTTTAACGGAAAGTATAACTATAAAATGTTAACTATTCTAGCATTTTTGCTAAATGTTAATTTTATGGATTAACTTAATCTTGATTACAATATTTATAGAACAACAGATGTGAATGGGAATTTATGAATGGAGCGATTGCGAGGCACTTGTTCATTTACATAATTTACTTATTTTGTCATTACGAAGTTCACTGAATTTAATTAACCATAGCTTGGAACTACCACATTAAATTCGGTCCATCGTCACAGACAGACAAACTGACACACATTGGCGTTAAAATACAACTCCCTATTCTTGCGTTGAAGGTTTTTTGCCATTTTTAATGCATTATCATCGTCATCTCAGCCGTCGGACGTCCACTGTTGGACATAGGCCTCCCTCATGGACTACTAGATTATTGTATTGTCACGCGATTTACATAAGTATTCCAAATTTCAAGTCAATCTGACTACTAGAAGTTGGTCAAATTTAACTTGCAAGGTTTGATTACAGACAGACAGACAACGGGACAGGTAAAACTAAATAAAAGCTTGTAAATATTAACCAAGTCTCTAATTATTAAGCAATGAACTAAAACTACTTTTGTTTTCCTAAAACCCTTACAAAATAATACGTTTGCTACTTAATTTGTCATATTTATGAAGAGTATTTTGAACTCTAAAACCATATAGGTGACATTTGCTCGAGCTCTGTGAGGCTTTGCAATGTTTACCGCGAGTATATCACCCACACACACCCACGTTATTAACCGTTAAAGGTTAACTTTTGTTGTTACGTGTTGCAAATTAATTAAAATGAAAGATTAAGACGTACTTAATAGTAAATTGTGTCTTAAGGGCGGTAAATAAGGAATTACGAACGAGAGTCTATTAGAAGCCCGAAGTCGAAGACTGAGGGCTTTAATGAGTCGATGTTCGTAATTCTAGTACCGCCCGTGCGACATACAATGTTTTTCATCACATTTGCGAGTAAAATTGTATATTTGTAAGAGAAAACTAATATTTTTTCAAAAATTGCCGATACCGCTGATTGCGCTCTTGGCAGTGCCACTCCCCGCCGCCCTCCCCTCCCCCTCCGCAGCATGTGCATGGCGTGCGTGTGCAGTAACAAACTCATTGACCGACCTTGGGCTTCATGACATGAAAATTAGTACGCGCAATGACTCATGCGGCCGACCACGGGTTTCATGACAAGCACATTAAGGTCGAGGGTTTTATTTGGGGGGTTGCAACCAAGGTAGCGTGCATGTTACGACACTGTTTACGAGCAAGTGAGATGAAAATAAATAAAAATAAAAAACATGGGACACTTGACACCAATTGACCTAGTCCCAAACTAAGGAAAGCTTATACTATGGATACTAGGCAACGGATAAACATACTTATATAAATAAATACATACTTAAATACATATTAAACATCCAAGACCCGAGAGCAAATATTCGTGTTATTCATACAAATATTTGCCCCGGCCGGGAATCGAACCCGGTACCTCAAGCTTCATAGTCAGGTTCTCTAACCACTTGGCCATCCGGTCGTCAAATACTCCAATGTTAGACTTTACTCCAGCCTTGTACTTTTATACACATAATTAACTTGGCAATAATAAATTAAAACTGTACATAAAACTTTTTTTATTTTTATTCCACTTGTTGGCAAACGAGCGAGTGGATCTCCTGATGGTAAGAGATCACCACCGCCCATAAACATCTGCAACACCAGGGGTATTGCAGATGCGTTGCCAATCTAGAGGCCTAAGATGGGATACCTCAAGAGCCAGTAATTTTACCGGCTTACTCTCCATGCCGAAACACAACAGTGCAAGCACTGCTGCTTCACGGCAGGATTAGCGAAGAAGATGGTGATAGCAATCCGGGCGGACCTTGCACAAACTATCCTAAATACAATACAGTAAAGTAACCGATATAGAAAACAGGTACTTACCTACACGGGCCTAAACTAAAATACTTAAATTAAAAAAAAACTAAAACTAAAACAAATTACCTAAAGTACCCTCCTAAGGCAAAGTCCCTAAGATACCGTCAGCGTTCTCTTTGAATAGCTAAGCTAATTCCTTGTCCGAGAAAGCTGCCAGCTCCTCGGACCCCTGTGAAGTCTACTAACCTTTTTGAAATGTCTTTGAAAAGCTTTAAAGTGCTAGGACCCCACAGACCAAGAGTCTCAGCACCAAATAACTCCAGCCTATATTTCAAATTCAATGAGGGCTATCGCGTATGAATTCGCCACTAGAGGCGCTAGTGTAGCGTGAGGTCTCCGAAATGTCAAATCTCATAGTTTTTGGGTGAGCTACGGGGGTTTATTTATAATTAGAATAATTTTGAGAATATTTTGCAACATCTGGAATTAATTATGGCAAATATGCGTTCCGGGGCAATGAATGTCTGAGTTTTGAGACAGTTTTGTCTTTCGGAAACCTTTGTCCTCCCTTTTTTCCGAACAAAACGGGGACTATGGAACACTGTGGCATGCTCGATATGTTTATGGTACGGTTTTAAGGTGTATTAAATATGATTTTAATCTAAACTTTGTTTTCACGCCCGTAATAACAGACTTTGAAAGCCACACTTTAAAACCTCACGCAACAGTGCGCCATCTAGTGAGACAAAAAACGATAGCCCTCATTTACGAAATAAGAATAATTTTTCGATAATACCTCGCACATGAAATTTAACATAGTCTTAACTCAAAAAAGTGCATTTTTTAGTTAAGTACTCCATCGAATAGTAGATTTTTTTCTCTATCTGTAGGTAAAACCGTCATATTTTTAACTAGTCTACCCACCACAAGATGGCACTAAATGCCTTTATTGACTGTTCATGCCATCTATCGCGGTACCAGGCAATAATGTATCATCTTTACCTACGTCAGTTGCTTTGCTGCGGTCGTCGGTTCAGGACGTGTGTCAGTGTATTATTTTGAGATACGACAACCTCATCTCGTAACATCAATAGACTGGTGAGTAATCTATACTGTCTTATTGCCACTTAATACTGTATTACCTGTCATTTTACCCTCAACTATAATTATTAGTTACGAATTATTTTGAGATAATACTATGTTGCCAATTTTTCTGAATGATTTAAGCTATCAGTAAAAAAGTATTTCTACTTAAGACTATAATGACTCGGATTTTTTTGTGTTAATACTGTTTCGCTTGTTTAAAATTTTCAAAAAACGGTAGTGTTACTGAATTATGACTATATTGTCTGTTATAATTTAAAGCATTGTTGCTTATTTCAGTTGAACTATAACAAAATGAAGCGATATAAACGAGCAACGAAAATATTAATGGCTATAAATTATAACACAAACCCTATACTTGATGGGGGCACAAACACAAACAACGAGATATGTTGTCCCGTTGAAGATCCCTATGAAAATTGTGATGATGACATGAACGATCCAACTTATTTACCTGAGAAATCAAAAATATTTCGACTCGATTTAACGCATCGAAATAAGAACAAAGTTCAGCACAAGAAAAATGAGAGATTTTATAAAAAATAAAAAAATAAAATTGCTGAGAAAAAAAACAGGACCTTTTAAAACTAATTGAAAAAAGGCATATTCCACAAACTCTCTTTGATTTTTATAACTTCCTCTAAACTGAAATGTTCCCACTAAATGTGATATTATACTACTCAAAAGAAAACAGGGGCCACGTGAGTTTCATTGGTAAAACGAATATACTTCATAAATATAATTTATATCATCCCTTGTCTAAAAATGGTTTTAATAATACAACATAACACAATACAAGTACTTAATACCACTAAATTAAATGTATTCAGATAAAAACGCAAAAGTATTTCTTATTTCATTTTACCGATGAAACTCAAGCTGCCCCTATTTTCTGTATTTTGATTAATGATTAAGATCATTAATCGTACCTAAATAAAATTGAGCTGTAAAGTTCCTAAATCATAATCTAGTGATCTCATGATAGTTGTAGATTATAAGAATACAAACCAAACCAAACCAAAGTTAAGATGATTTATTAGGTTTCGTAAACGTTTTCTTAGTTTCTAAACTATTCTTATTTGTATCTGAAAAAAAATAAGAATATTGCTTGTCCTTAATTAATCAAAAAAGTTATTTTTTGTTTGTATGTCAGATGATCTGGAAGTTTGATTAAATTTGACTACTTAAAACGTCATCATTATGATTATGAGACAGAGCTCAGATCTCATGTTATTTAGTTGTAGATTATAAGAATCAAACCTTAAGTTTTGCTGGTTTATTGGTTTCGTAAACTTTTTCTTAGTTTGGAAAGCATTTATTTTTGTTTGTATCTGAAAAAAAAATATTTAAAAGAATTGCTTGTCTTTAATTAATGAAAAAGTTATTTTTTGTTTTTATCCCAGATGATCTGGAAGTTTGTTTAAAGTTTATTATTTAAAACCTCATTATTTTGATTTTTGAGACGGAGCATTAAAATTGTACTTGATTGAGCTATAAAGTTCCTAAATCATAACAAAGTGATCTCATGTTAGTTGTAGATTATAAGAAAACAATCATAAGTATTGTTGATTTATTAAGTTTCGTAAACTTTTTCTTAGTTTCGAAAGTATTTTTGTTTGTACTTATCTGAAAAAAAAATGAAAAGGATTTCTTGTCCTTAATTAATAAAAAAAGTATTTTTTTGTTTATATCCCAAATATCAGGAAGTTTGATTAAAGTTGATTATTTAAGACTTTCTTATTTTGTTTTACTACACCGCATAACTGATTTAGGAAATACATATGAACAGGCTACACTGTCATAAATCAAAAATGATTTTATTACGGTTGGAAATATAGTCCTAATTCGGAATGGTTCTAAAAAAAGTGTCACAAAATATCAAAAATAATTTTGTATCAATAACGCTTTAAATCAAAATAATGCCGAATAGTGGTGCAACTCATCAAAGTTATATTAAGTTTAAAAAATTGTTAATTATTAAAGTTATGAATTTTTGAAACTTTAAAACGCAATATCTCAAAACAGCATTTTTTGAGTTAATACTATGTTAAATTTCATGTGCGACCTGTTATGCAATGAGCACCAGTATGCACCAGTTGGCGCCACTGTAGATTAAGGTCCTACCTGAAGTATAGTGGTTAGATTGTAATTTTTACAGACGTGAAAACAGAATTTAAATTTAAATCATATTAAATACCTTAAAACCGTACCATAAAAATATCGAGCAACCACAGTATTGCGTAGTCCCATTTTATTCGGAAAAAAGGGAGGACAAAGGTTTCCGGAAGACAAAACTGTCCAAAACACAGACATTCATTGCCCCGTAACGCATATTTGCCATAATTATTTTCAGGTATTGCAAAATATTCACTAAATTATTCTACTTATAAACCCGCGTAGCTCACCCAAACAGTGACATTTGACATTTGGACGACCTCGCGCTACACTAGCGCCTCTAGCGGCGAATTCATACGCGATAGCCCTCATTGAAATATCATGCAGCAAACGTGCAGAATTCCCGTTTTCTCCACAAAACACCAATATAATCTTAAAACACTATAATACGACTACAATACGACCGTAACAAAACACCTATGCGACCGCTGGCCCCACGTTAATATATGGACGCCACAGAGCAGCTTCTAGCCGCAATACCACGCATACAAGCTGTATGGAAGCGCTATAGTGGTTGTTGAGGTCGTTAATAAGAGTAATTAGAGCTCGGTTTCGATATAACACCGTGGTTTGGGAGTAGCGTTAAGCAATGCCTTTAAATTAAATGTAGTAAATATGATTGGTTTTTTGGAGTCTTTTTGTATTTTTTATTTCAACTCCGAATTTGTTACTTTTACGGGTATCCCGTGAAAAAAGCATGAGTAGCATAGTAGAAATAAGCAACCTGAGATATGTATGCATAGGCAAAATTCGTGTAGATTCATGTCCAGCAGTAGTGTAGGGGTTGTAGCACGCATCACGGAGGACCTGGGTTCGATTCCCAGTGCTGGTCTCTTTTTCTGGTTTTTCTGTGCTTCTATGTCTCAGTTTGTATTTTCGGTAGTAAATATGTTAAAAATGCAAAACGCTTTAAGTGTGTAGGTAGTGAATAGATTTTGCCGTCGTATTTTGTCGGTAAAGTTCGTATTTATCTTTCTTTCTCAACTAGCTAACTGAAGTTTACTGAAACTAACTGAGACAGAAAGATAAATACGGCGGAAAAACATTTTTTACTGGATATTTGGGTCGTTCAACTTTTTCTTGTAATTCGTTGCTATAGTTATGGTCTTTAAACCGTATAGGATTGAAATTTGCGAAACATGCATTTTTGCAGTAGTTTTAAGCCCCTTCTATAATTGGTCATCTACCGTAAACTGCTTCAACTTTGCCCTCTGGCCCCAACATTGCCTTAGTTGATTTAGAGTCGATAACTTAGCACTCTTATAGGTTTTAAACTTTTATCTACACGGGAATTATTATTACGGGGGGATCAAAGTTTTAAAACCTAAAGGGTGCTAAGTTATCGACTCTAAATAGAATCAGGCAATGTTGGGGCCAGAGGGCAAAGTTGAAGCAGTTCACGGTAATAAGGATGTTAGTATAATGTGACACAACACGACGGGACAGAATAACAACAAGAAATAGTAAAGTTGATATTCGCTGGGTGCGCGATGACAGCGCCAACTAGCGGGTACAATTACGGCGGACTTTGAAATATCAAATGGCTGGCTGTCATTACGAAGAGTAAAGAAACAAACAAATAACTTCAACAAAATATAATGGTTTTGTGTGATTTGTGTGTGTTCTTACAGTGTGTATCTTGCATAAACTTAGCTATCATAAGGTCGCGGGTGAGCAAAGAAATTATTTTAGTTCATTGATGGCAAAGTAACGCCTGATTCAGTAAATTATTTAAATGGTTCAACTCCTGATTATAAAGCAGGAACGGTTCGAATAGTTTCGATCTTTTCGGGAGATCTTTTTCAACGAAGACTGCGTTCAAAACTTTTTAATTCAAAAATTAAGTCATAAATTAAGTCAGTCAGCCTTTTCGTTATGCAAATTGAATTTTACAGAGTTTGAAACATGTTTGCTCATAAAATTCTAGTTTTATTAAAATACCTTCGCAAATCATCCAGTATATTACCTTCCATGGTAAACCCTTTCTCCTATATCCCAGCTAATTTCCCTGAGCGGGTAGTTGTGCGATAAAATTTTGTTTCTTTCATCTTTTAAGGTTGTATTCGATTAGAGTATAAAATGGAAAAATGTGTTCTGGACACATTCTGAAGACACATAAAATGATTTAAGAGCGTTTATACCTGCTGAGCTGGCAACGTTGTATTTTTGTTAGTTTTTCTCGATCATTCCATAAAAATTGAATGAAAATTAAAAATATTATCTGATAGAACACTTCTTAATATATAAGTTAATGTGTCTACTCCAATAATTATTCGTGATAGACTTTTATATTCCTTAAAAACGAATTAATGTTTATGACCGGTTTTTAAAGAAAATAAAAGTCTATAACGAATAATTATTGGAGTAGACACATTAACTTATATATTAAGAATTGTTCTATCAGACAACATTATTAATTTGCAACAGGAGTCGAGTTTTATTTAGAATTTTTGCTCTCGTACGCCTTTCCTAACTGGTTTTAAGAGCCTTATTTTAACTTGTAGTATTTTGTACATAAACAGAGTCGAAGTCAAAACATCTTTATTAAATTTAGACTATGCTCTTAACAAGCACGAAGCTCTTAAGATTAAAGTTGAAAGAAATCTACCTAGGAAAAACATCTGTTGAGAAGAATCCGGTAAGAAATTCAACAACGTATTTTTTTTTAAAAGACTAACAATGTTATTTAATAGCTAACATCGCGATTATTTAACACAACTACATTTATTTTAACACGGAAGATTTACTATTTGAAGTAAGGGATCGCCAATGCGGATCAGAATAATTTCCAGACATCCCTATCCATGATAATTGTAGTATATAAGTGGGTACGTTACTTTCTTATTGCTTAGATATAAGATAGTTTAAGAACGATCATGTGACGTCAGTCCGGAATAAATCGTCTTGCCGTACACACGTCTCTTCATTGCGCTCCGGTTTGCTAGGTACCTACACTTCAATAATAATTGTTAATTTTACAAACGCCTTAGGATGTTCATGTCTTCTTGCAATAGATTTTAATTTTGTTTCTGTTTGATCAGTAATATTTCGTGGAATGTTCTAATAAAAACTAATTCATTTCCCACAAAAGACTTGACTTTTTGTTTAAACCAGTCTTTAAGACGGAATTTTAAACTTTACCAATGTTTCTAGTAACTTTTGGCTCGACGGTACTGCGAAAGTCACATATTTTTCCTTATATTCTTGTTTTAAATACATAATGTATTTTTATACAACCACAAACCAAACCAAGGCACTTGTCCCACCGCCGACGATGAGCGAGAAGCGAGTAGAGCGAGTAACTAGAAACGAGTGGGCGAGCAGCGAGAAGCGAGTGTAGTTTTGTCGCTCGGCTGTAAGCGAGTGTTCGCGTGCGACGGGCGTTTACTCGCTCCACTCGACTCGCTCGTGCGGGGCGGCCGCCAAGCTGACATCGCTGAGCGAGTATCTATAGCTCAGCGAGTTTTATAGCTCTTGTCGCTGCGGCAAAAGATGTAAGAGCGAGTTCTCGCCGACAATGTGAACAGCCAGCGATCAACTAATAATATATGTGTCTCTTTTACTCACACAGGATCTTATATCTTTTGTTCGTTTCTTGAGCGAGAAAATAGTCGATAGCCAATCGTTTCCTCGCTGGCGGTGAGACAAGTGCCCAATGAAAGCAAAACATGTTCCAAGCAAATCTAATAGCAAACCGGTAACGGCGATGGCTTTATGAATGGGCTTACTATAACGGCCAGGCGACCCCGTTCGACCCACGTAGTGGCGTCAGCTTTATGAATGGCCATTCATACGCGCACGCGCAAGGCACTGGTGTTCATTGAGATTTGATGGTTCCTAGGCGGTGCACTGGTCCGCAAGCCATCATTGACCGTTCCTGGTTTACACTGTGCCACATCGACGAGACTATTTGTGGTCTACTACCCTAAAGTTGATAATCGTTTGCATGTCATAAAACAATACAAGACTTTAGCGACATATTCATTTGATAGGAACTTGTTTAAAAATTGATAGACCACTTATTTGGCTTATGGTACATCTCCAATATTTTTAATTTTTTTTTCCTTTTTTTAATTTATGGCGGAGGAAGCATTCTTAACTTCCACTGAACGTAGATATGTATTATAAATAAATAAATAAAAAAATACTTTATTTCAGACCAACAAAAGTCCATATTTTTTTGTTAGTAGAATTGGTCTTTCAAAACTAGTGTTACTTATAATTAAGATGTTTAGTTTTAGTTTGGTAACTAAAAGGGACCCTATATACATCCCTGTATTTTTTTACCCGACTGCAAGAGAGGTAGGTAAACACAATTAATGATTACGAATATGAATCTATTTCATTAAGTATCATTAAGGATTAATTTCTTGAGCCAATATTCAATTGAGCCGTGGTGGCCGAGTGATTTGACCTATGGCCTCTCAAGCAGAGGATCGTGGGTTCAAACCCCGGCTCACACCTCAGACTTTTTCGAAATTCATGTACGGAATTACATTTGAAATTTACCACGAGCTTTACGGTAAAGGAAAACATCGTGAGGAAACCTGCCCAACATACCTGCGAAGCAATTCAACGTTGTGTGTGAAGTTCCCAATCCGCACTGGGCCCACGTGGGCACTACTGCCCAAGCCCTCTCATTCCGAGAGGAGGCCTGTGCCCTGCAGTGGGACGTATATAGGCTAGGATGATGATGATGAAGGATTAATTCATTTTATTATGCATAGCCCAATTAGTTTTAAAATAGTTTTCAATTTTGAAACTGTTGGCTAAATATGCACGAATTTAAAGCGTCACTTCATAAACAATACCCTTGGTGTTGCAGATGTTTATGTGCGGTGGTGATCTCTTACCATCAGGAGACTCACTTGCTCGTTTGCCATCCAGTCAAATAAATAAAAATAAAAAAAAACTATAAAAGAAAAGAAAAAACCGCGCAATCAATTTTAACTTTTTATCATTTTTCTTATAGTATTTTTAACGATTTAATATATCACTTCGATCTTGACAATCAAACCTTTTACCTCGGAAACACTGGAACCAGCTTGAACCTGACCCCCTCCTTCACGTGGGGGTTAAAACTATTCATCAAAGCACTTCTAATAGACGTCGCCGTTGTCACCACACTGGATTAATGCGGCGGATCACAATATTGATGTTATGTTAACGCGCTGTTTGTTGTGACATCTGTAAGATCTACATACTATGTTTTGAAGCTAGATATAGTCGGTACCATTTGGGCAGCGAGTTGGGGATGTATGAAATGTAAAGCCGTGGTAGCGTAATCCATGGTAGCGTATGTTTGTGTGTTTGTCCGTCTTTCACGCCGTAACGGAGCGACGGATCGACGTGATTTTTGGCATAGAGATAGTTTATGAGCCTGAGAGTGACATAGGCTACTTTTTATCCCGGAAAAATGCACAGTTCCCGAGGTAACAGCGCGCGATAACCGAATACCACGCGGGCGGAGCCGCGGGCAAAAGCTAGTAATAAATATAAATGTCATGGGACACTTGACACCAATTGACCTAGTCCCAAACTAAGCAAAGCTTATACATACTTAAATACATAAGTTAATCATAACTTTCCAAATGTGCTGTCTCAGCTTGAATTAAAGGCGCTAATATCATCTATTCAGAGAGTGTAGGTAGTCAGCTATCTTACTTAATACCTAACTATTTGTTCAATGAATCTAATGACCCATGAATCCGAGGATAGAGAGCTAACGATGGTCATTAGTATTATTAATTTTCGACTAAAGGTGCCGTACTCTACGATAAAAGTTATCCATTAGGCGCGTTATCTCTTTTTTTCAATTTTTACCCCCGACGCAAAATGAGAGGTGTTATAAGATTGACCGCTATGTGGCACCGTAGCTCTTAAACGGGTGGACCGATTTGAATGCGGTCTTTTTTATTTGGAACCTGGTTTTCTAGCGATAGTTCTTAGACATATTTCATCAAAATCAAATAGTTTTTATCCCGAAAAATTGCATAGTTCCCGCGGAATAGCGATAAACGCTTTCTTCGCAGATAGAGTCGCGGGCAACAGTAGAATTTTATGTTTATTACACAAGAAACTCAATTGGAACAAATCTGAAGAATTATCGCTTAATTCTCACATTAACAAACTATTTCCGTAAATTAATAATTTGACCAAAACTGTAACAGCCCTTCACGCGAACTCCCTTACGAGTAAACACTTGGGGCTAGAGTTGCCAAAGTCACCCTCACACATAATTAATAAAACTTAACCGACTAATTCATAATGTGGGGCGTAATGTGTTACTATCTACCCCGACTTAGTACAAAACGGATGTATAGAATGTAGAAACGGCTGGTGCTTGCTGCGTCTTCAAAGGGAGCCTGATGTTTCGATGATTTTTTTCCGAGATGATCCATTTTGTAACTGATCCAGATGTTACGAAGCAAAAAAGGGGTGTTATAAGTTTGACCGCTATGTGTGTCTGTGGTACCGTAGCTCCTAAACGGGTGGACTTTAGCGGTGTCACCGAGCCCCTATTAGTTGCTGGGAAAACTACTTCAGTAAAAAAAAAAAAAAAGTTTAACAATATTTATTAAGAAAATGTTACCTAACTCATTATATTTGCCACAAAATAAAATGCATGAAAAAAACAACGGGTAGGCGGTCGCGAAATATTTCTTCATATAAAAGGGGTCGTGTCATGAATAAGGTTGAAAAACACTGCGATAAACGAATTCTAGGAATTCTAGAGTCGCGGGTAACGGCTAGTGCAAGATAAAGTGGTCCCGTGAGAAAAGACGCAGGCAGAGCCAATATTTATTAAAAACTTTCCCCTGTAACACCCTAAGTTAAACTTGTATTGAAATCACGACGCGTCTTATCCAGTGTCCGGGCTCGTGGGGCAAACACGGTGACTTGTCTAAGTTTAATTAATTACTCTGAGTACGCCGGGACAGTGTGAGGGGTACGCACAATATAGTAGATTGTACAACGAGAGCATAAAACGAGCCATAATACCCGAGGCGTTCATCTGCAATCCCCCTGGTCTTGTAGGTGTCTATGGGCTGTGGTGATCTCTTACCATCAGGAGACCCACTTGCTCGTTTTCCATCCAGACGAATACAAAAGTGGCGAGTTTTCGTCCATTGTAGCGTTCTAAGGGGGAGGCCTTTGTTGAACAGTGGACGTCTTCCAGCTGATGATGATGAATTTGGCATGGTTGTTTTTAAGATTGGATTTTTGGAATCTTTTTGTATTTTTTATTTCAATTCCAAATTTTTTACTTTTACGGTCATCCCGTAAAACCTAAATTGAAAATACAAACTGAAATATAGATGCACAGAAAAACCAGAAAAATAAGACCAGCACTGGGAATTGAACCCAGGTCCTCGGCATTCCGTGCCACGTGCTATACCACTACACCACTGCTGGACAACGGTACAGACACGAATTTCCCCTATGCACCACATATCTCAGCTTGTTTGTTTCTTATTTAGCCACTTAAGCAGTGACGCTAGCGACATCTATACCGTAGCCCTCATCGAGAAACTTTCGGCACTCCATTGGAACTAACTGCTCACCCGGACAAGAGATATTAAGTTAAACTAACTTCACGACTATCGAGTGTTGCAAGCAAAATAAACAA
The DNA here is from genome assembly GCF_025370935.1 of Choristoneura fumiferana. NCBI lineage: Eukaryota > Metazoa > Arthropoda > Insecta > Lepidoptera > Tortricidae > Choristoneura > Choristoneura fumiferana. The sequence goes on from NC_133500.1 coordinate 4,557,535, forward strand.
ATATTGAACTTAATACTAAAAACTAAAGTAATTGGCATTAGTGATCATGGTGTTTTTTGTAGCCATGCAAAAAAAAACACGAGAATATTTCTAATCACCCCGCGATTTCTATTTACCCCCTTTTACGGTATATGGTTTACATATGCAATGCTGCGGATAAATACTAGTGAACTAAAGCTATAACTAAGTTCCTATGTAGACACGGAAAACATTATTAAGATAACACAGTAACTTTGACGCACACACTCACGCACGCACGGACGCACGCACGCACAACTTGTTGACACAGAAATTACAATTTTTATGTTTTAGTTTTCGTAAAAAAAAATCTAAATATGGAAGTTGCAGGCGAAGAGTCCAAAAACCCAATTAGATGGAATAACTTTACTTAAAATATAAAAATTACATTAAATAGTTCTTAAACCTAACTTAACCTAAGAGCCTGAGCCAATGCGATGCTAGCAATTGACTAACTCTTGGAGGCTGCGTCCGCCGGCGCCACTGGCGCGCGGTGCTTGGTCAGCGCCTCGTGCTTCGTGCTCACGCGGCGCCGGCATGTTCGCTTCGTCAGCTAACGCAGCTCGGTTGCGATGTCGCTTGATTAGCGATCCGTAGGCACGTAGCGTACATAACAATCTCAGTTTTGGGTTATGTTTGTTTTGTTTAGAGCCTACCAAATTAAATATGTTTCTTTATTGTTTCTGTTCTTTAAACATAGTTGCCATTTGCCGCAAAGCGTTGTTTCTTGTAAACCGTGTTTTTTGCCCCACGGGACAGGCCATGCCTAGTTTGGGGGTCAAGTGTGGTGCATAAATGTATTTCTGCGTCTTTAATATTTTCGGAAATAAACTCTTTGTATTTGTATTAGTTCATTGATATGAGATAATGGTTCATTAATCTACTTTGTGATAGAAGATGATAAAAACATCGAATAGTATAAATTGGGCTCCCAATAATATTGCTCGCCAGTGCACCGACGCCGGATCCCAACGTTAAACCGTAAGGGCGTCTCCACATAGTTGTTGGGAGTAATTGTTAGCTGCCCAGCAGGGCTGGCGCACTTGAACAAACGAATTGAAAACTGCCTTACTCCGCTTACAGCTGTGTTTGTGCGACACCTATTACGCAACTGGGGTCCCACTTTGGGACCCACTGCGTAACAAATCGGAATTTCTTGGTGCTAAAAATAAACAGTTTCATTGTAGTATGTAAGTCTGTAGACTTTTATTGTACAAGATTATTTTACAAACATTAAGATATGTACGTGTACATAATGTAGGTTAACTTATCCCTTTAATGGGACCTCTGCCAATCAAACTTTGAGTGGATGAAAAGAATATTCAGTTATGGAGCGGCAAGGGGTGAATTTACGAGTAAAAATCAGAAATAGTGAAAGTTACATATACAATTCTTTAAATAATATGTAATACAAAAATGTATAAAATGAAACCTTTCATAAAAATAAACTATTAATATTCATCATCATCATCATGCATCATGTGCTGGTGGCTGAACCCAACATCATCGGCGTAACAAAATCACACAGACTTCGCTGGTTCGGCCACCTACTACGAATGGGAGAGGATCGGGCTGCCAAAAGAGCGTACGTGGGACGACCGGCTGGTCGCCGCCCGGTTGGGCGACCCAGGTACCGCTGGGAGGACAGTGTCCAGGCGGATCTGCGACGTCTCCAAGTCGACGACTGGCAAGAGGCTGCGCACGATCGGGACAGATGGCGTGCTCTCGTTTCGGAGGCCAAGACCCTCTTTGGTCCCTGAGCCAAATTAGTTAGTTATTAGTTAGTTATCATCATCATCAGCCGGAAGACGTCCTCTGCTGAACAAATGCCTCCCCCTTAGAACGACTCGCCACTTGCATTCACCGGTTTCCCGCAACTTTAACGATGTCGTCATTCCACCTGGTGGGAGGCCTGCCAACGCTTCGTCTTCCGGTTCGTGGTCACCACTCGACAATACAATACAACATACGAATACAATAATCGAAATACTTAGTAATTAAAAAAACCGGCCAAGAGCGTGTCGGACACGCCCAAGATAGGGTTCCGTAGCCATTACGAATAAAATAAGTAATATTTTTCTAAGGATTTCGTATTTTATACGGAATCTTCCAAGTTTAGGTATATTTTATACCTTAGGCTGCTATTTACTCTTAAACTACTAATAATTCCAAGCAAACTTAATCGTTATAGTTTTCCTGGAAAGTTTGATATACTTACTACCATTCTGATTTTTTTTTCAAATTTTTCCACCCACCGGTTTAGATTTTAGGGGGGGGGGGGGGGCGGCGCTCGATTTTTATAAAAATTTGTACTTTAAAGTTGAATATTTCGCAAACAAATCACGCATCAAAAAATCACCCCCACTTTACGTCTATGGGAGGTATCTTAAAAAAATATTTATTTTTATTTTTATTGTACCATTTTGCCCTCTTGTTCTGAGATGAGGCCTGTGCCCAGCAGTGGGACGCATATAGGCTGGATGAAGATGATGATGATGATGATGATTGTACCATTTTGTCGCATTGATAGACCCTGAGCAAACCCGCGGACGGACAGACAGTCAGACAGACATGGCGAAACTATAAGGGTTCCGGTTTTGCCATTTTGGCTCCGGAACCCTAAAAAGTGAAGTTTTTGTTTTAATTCTCATTACCATCACCGTTATCATTTCATTCCCACTTACATATTTAAGGCTATTGTTATTTCGTCAGTCTCCAGCATCGCCCTGTGGACTGGGTTATGCTAATAGCTCCTGGCATGTTGGGGCCCACATGAGGGTCACATTCCCAGGTAGGGCTAGGCCAAAGGAGTTTCGGTATTTATATGCTAATTTAAATTTAATAGTTAGTAACTACATGAAAGGTCTTCAGTGTAATTTTGAAGTAAATTTAGTTTTTACACACTATTATCCTACTTATCCTACTCATACGGTATTTGTCAACAGTTGAATTTACCATGTCCTGTATATTATTATAAAAATAAAGACATACAGACAATGTTAAGCGAAGAGAAAAATCAATTCGCTTGATTGAATTTAAAGCGATTTTAGAAAAATCTGTATGTCTTTCTAAAACGGTGCTACTTGCGTGTGACGTCACATGTAAGTAAGTCTTTCTCTGTCTAATCTAGAATTTCAAATTAATTTTAATAATACTTGCCGAAATGGCAATGACGATAGAAACGCAGCAAAAACGCTGACTGTTTTCGTTTTAAGGCGCTACTCTGGGTCATTCACCTTTAGTAACATTATTTTTAAAGCGTGATTAAAAACGACACCCGCCATACTGGTCTATAATATAAACGCGATATGTCCGTCTATTTGTTACTTAAAAAACTGGCCATACGCGAGTTGACACGGCATTTGAGGGTTCCGTACCATATTACGCCGGTCACGGGACAGCCACGGCCCTGGCGCATGTCACTGATGACATCCTGGCTGCGTCGGATGCAGGATGCGGCTCTATACTGGTCTTACTCGATTTCTCGCGTGCTTTCGATTGCCTCAATACTGAACTTCTTTTGAAAAAGCTTAAATACTATGGGATCTCAGACTCTGCTATAGGATGGTTCCGCTCATACCTTTCAAACAGGACTCAATATGTGGAAATAGACAATACTGAGGGAGAACACGCTAAGTCACGGATAAGGACCGTTCATCAAGGCACACCACAGGGGTCTATTTTGAGTCCTATCTTGTTTATTTTGTTCACAGCTGACCTCTTGAGCTGTGTCAAGCACTGCAAAGTTCATTTATATGCAGATGACACACAGGTATATTATTCTTTTGGACCCGATGACTTGGTAGCTGCGGAACGCCTGGTCAAAGATGATCTGAGCGCCATATATCAGTGGTCGCTAAAAAACGCACTTGTACTGAATCCATCCAAGACAAAGTATATGATACTGGGCACAAAAGATCAGTGCAAGAAACTTAAGGAAATGGATCCAGCGATAGAACTGGATCAGGAATCTATTGAAAGAGTTGATGTAGCCAGAAACTTAGGTCTTGTGATGGATAGCGAGTTGCGTTATGTCGAACACGTAAACTTAAAAATAAGAAGTGCCTTCTACAGACTGAGAGTCCTCTACTCTCTGAGACAGTATTTGTCCGAAGAGGTGCGTAAGTTACTAGTTGAGGCCTTGGTTCTCTCTCAGTTCAACTACTGTGATACGGTGTACGGGCCTCGACTCTTTGCAAAGTCGGCGCGAGCTATTCAGCGTGTTCAAAATGCGTGCATGAGATTTTGCTTTGGGGTGCCCAGGCGCGCGCACGTTACGCCTTACTTGAACGAGAGACAGATACTGAATATGTCGGCCCGACGGGATTTGCACCTGACGACTCAGGTGCATAAAATAATATATACACAACGACCGCAATACTTGTATGACAAGTTTACGTGGCCTAGGGCGGGACGCGACCGGGGTGTCCGGAGCATGCACGCCAACAAAGTTATCATCCCTAAACATAGGTCCGTGGGGTTTAGAGGAAGTTTTCGTTTCCGTGCCTCTAAGATATGGAATGATCTTCCTCCCCGCTGCGAACCAACATGTCTTTCCCAGTTTTCAAGGAAAAATTAGGAGGATGCTAATTTCAGTGCAAATTGGAACCTAGATGGAAATGGATGCTACCCCAAAAAATCCACAAGAACCCGCTAGGAATGTCTCTTAGAACAGAATTGCCAGATCTCCCATTTTTCTTCTTTTTTAAACCTCCCTTACGTGTTTTTTTTTTTTTTTTAATGGTTTGTTTTTTTTTGTTTTATATATATAAATACTTTTGTGTGTTTACCCTTCCCGTACTGTGTTAAACGTGCCGCGAGACGGGCGCAGGCTGAAAATCAGCGCCGCCGGTTGTCGACCGGCAGCATGTGAATGCTGAGCCTGAGCCTATTGCCACATATTTGTAACGTGTCGGTTGTTTTTTATTTTTGTATTTTGTTATGTTCAGTGTATTTTTTTTTTGTGGCAATAAATGTCTTTTTATTTTATTTTTTTTATTTTTATTAAAGCCATCAAGATTGATCTGAAACATCGGAAAGAACTTTCTTACATGGATACCTTTTTGATTTTTTGGCAAGAAGTTAGGTCTTACCTAGGAAGGAAATAAAATCTTAAAATCACTGACCCGTAAAAAATACTCAGATTTTTTTCAACTATTATATATATAACCAATTTTATAAAATTTTCGTCTAGTCCTTACTTCTTTCTGTTGTAAAAGGTTGCCTTGAAGAGATCTAAGGCTGCCTAATGGTGACCTTGTATTTTTTTTCTCTGTGTACCTGTTGTCTGTACCACTTACCTACTATCTTTGGTATACAATAAAGAACCATTGTACTGTGTTGTTGTATTGTAAAACCACCTGGGAATCCGACCAACCAATCGAAAATCTTAATCGCTTGCATACGCAACTTGGATCACAAATCTACAAAAAGTTTAACAGAATGCGATTTTTTTTTGCATTTATCTGAGATACAGTTCAAAAGATACCAGCCCTGAGACAGACGGACGGACATAATGAAGCCTTAGCAATAGACCCTGAGTACGGAACCCTGAAAACGTAATATTATACCTTTATTATTGAAGTTGTGAATGAATCTTAAGATCACCTTTTACACCGAAACAGCGAAGCGAACAATAATTTAAAGAAATACGGTAGAAAAAAGCAAGCGAGTTAAGTTGCGGACTCTCTGAAATTGATATTGAAAATACAAACTGAAACATTAGATGCACAGAAAAACCAGAAAAAGAGACCAGCGATGGGAATCGAACTCAGGTCCTCAGCATTCCGTGCTGCGTGCTATAACCCCTACATCACTGCTGGACAGGTATCTAGACACGAATTTTTCCTATGCATACATATCTTAGGTTGCTTATTTCTACTTTGCTACTTAAGCAGCAGCACTAGTGACATCTATGTGGCGCCGACAGACGTCACACTCTTTATCTTCACCCTTTTCACTCCACCTTTCACCCTTCACTCTTTTTCTTTTTTTGTCTGGGTGAGCGGCTGGTTCCGAAAGAGTAAAAGAGGATTTAGTGCTCATGGTGTGAGAGGCAGCCTGTCCCGCCTGTTTCCTCTTCATTCACAATTTAGCTCTCGTATCGACACAACCGGTTTTTAAACCTTTTGGTACAAACCATAAGAGATAGTTTTAAGCTTTAGAATATTCATCATCATCATCATCATCAGCCGGAAGACGTCCACTGCTAAACAAAGATAGGTGAGATAGGGGTCAATCACGGTCAGTTATATGTAAAAAAGCCGGCCAAGAGCGTGTCGGCACACCTAAAATAGGGTTCCGTAGCCATTACGAAAAAAATCAAGTAATATTTTTCTAAGGATTTCGTATGGTGTGCGGAACCATCCATGTTTAGGTATATTTTATACCTTAGGCTGCTATTTACTCTTAAACTACTAATAATTCTGAAGAAATCTTGGCTGTTATGATTTTCATTGTAAATTTGATGTATTTACTACCATCCTGAATTTTTTCAAAATTTTCCACCCAACAGTTTAGATTTTAGAAGAGGCGGGGGACGCTCGATTTTCATAAAAATTTGCTACACTAGAGGGTTAGGCGAGAAAAAAACACCCCCACTTTATGTCTATGGGAGGTACCCTAAAAAAAACACTTTGACGGCGTGACTGATATGTATATTCATGCCAAATTACAGCTTTCTAGTACTAACGGTCTTTGAGCTTAGCCGCGGACAGACAGACAGACAGACAGACGGACAGACATGGCGAAACTATGAGGGTTCCTAGTTGACTAAGGAATTCTAAAAAGATCAATAGAACCACAATTAATGACAATTCGCCAATTGTATCCACCGGTTGCCTTCAACTCTCACTATAGCTAACCACGACGACGTTTTAACTTAATGAAAATAAATTTTAACTATATTCCTTTTATCCTTATTATAAATAATAAGATTTTATACACTAACCCCCTTATTCATAAACGACAATCAAACCTATTTTAGTTAAAATGCCGCTAAAATTCGTTTGTCCTTATCTGTCACTTCGACATTTGTATTTGTTAGAAAGGGACACAGCATTTGTTAGTTAACATAGGCTTGTTAAGTTTTATGAATAAGGGGGTAAGTACTTACTTACTAATAAAAGTAGGCATTGACTGATTACGCATTTTTCCGGGATATACCTAAACTTCCTATGCCCTTTCCAGGGTTTTAAAGTATCTCCATAACAAAATTCATCAGTCGCATTTACATTTATCTGTCGTATTGTGTTGTGATGCTCTCTGTCTCTCATTCTCTCTAAAGCTTTTGATGCATCACACCACACTGCATCTGATAAATGTGAACGCAATCATATAAAATGTATGAAACCGATACCGTTCTGATCCGTCACGACACAACACGACAGATAAATGTAAATGCTCCTTAAATCGATTTAAGCAGTTTAAACATGACAAGGAAACAGACAGAAAAAGTAACTGTCGCATCTCTAACATTACTAGCTTTTACCCGCGAATCAGTATGCGGAAAAATCATTTTTCGCGGGAACTATGAAATTTTCCGGGATAACAACTATCCCGATCTCTTTTCCAGGGCCTCAAACTATGTGCATACTGAAATTAATCTAAATCAGTTCAGGGGTTTAAGTGTAAAGAGGTATCAGACAGACCGACTTCCACATTTATAAATTTGTAATAGTTAGACTTAGTTTATATTTAGGGAAGCGTCCACCCAATGGCAAAACGAGGCCAATTATTATCTTCTTCTCCTTCTTCTTCTTCGTCGTTTCACTCTTGACAGAGTGGTCGTGGTCATCATTTTCTAGGTGCTGGTAGCAAGCTTAACAATACGCCTCCATTCCTCCCTGACAGCCGCCTTCCTTATGCTTGCGTGTAGTGGTCCTTCTATTGCTGCTTTGACCTGGTCTGTCCATCTCATAGGCGATCTACCTCATGGCCTAGTGCCTAGTAATTATTATCTTACGCACTCGGAATTAAAATCTTTCTCACCACTTCTTTCCGTCACACGGAATACAATGAGGGTAGAAAAAGAAGAAAAATACGATCGCATTCGCCTGCGTGTTAGGCAAGACGTCCGATCGCTGGATCATAAACGACGACCACATCCGGCGGTTAATGTATTCTAGCCCAAACTCTTATTTTATTGATTGATTGGAGAAACCTGCGCTTTAATAGATTAACAAGCTTTTATTTGACCAGAAATTTTACTATCATAAAACAATACAATTCCTGTCACGCGGTACGTCGTTTTTGAAATATGTTTAATGAATAAATTGAGTCTAATATTACCATTTTAAGTTGAACTACGAATAGGTAGGTACTAAGCATTTTTTGAGTTCCCTGCACTCTTTTGACCATTAAAATGAATAACTAATATATCTCAGGACATTACGTTAAAATTAAGAACGTCAGACCATTATATTACATTGAGATATTTTGTCCTGTTGTTGTGGACTAATTTTTTCATTTTATATTTAAAATTATCGCATTGACATTTTAATTATTTTTTATTATTTATTTGATCAATCATTACAATTTCTTAAATTTGACATGGTAATTGTACTTACCTAATTTTTACTTTTTGTCCATATAAATGCAGGGTAATACCCTTGATTATTGTTATTTTATTATTTTTTAATTTAATTCTAATTTTATTTTTGGCTGACATTTTATTGTAATTTACCTACCACTATCATATACATACCTATTATTATTTTTTTCTATACAATTTGACGATCGTTTTGTGAATTTCTTATTATTACCTGACATGTAATCTGAAGACCTGACACTGTCAGCATTATGCTGATGCCCGAACCATTTGCCGCAATTTAATGGGGTCGAGTAGCATGCGGGGATACTTTTAGGTTAAGGCGGGATTTTTATAAAAGTTCATTAACCCCTACATTAGAAAGCAGGTCTCACGAACTTTTATAGAACCCGCATATAGTTAAAGTTAACTTAATTTTTAGAGTAGGTACCCTTCTTGTGTAATATGCATTATATAGCTACCTAATTGTTGGCAATAAACGCATTTTCTTTCTTTCTTTCTTTCATGTATTTATAATGTACTAGCTTTCGCCCGCGGCTCCGCGCGCTGTTCCCTCGGAAACTGTGCATTTTTCCGGGATAAAAAGTAGCCTATGTCACTCTCGGGCCCATAAATCGCTCTGTTACGGCGTGAAAGACGGACAAACACAAACATACAAACACACTGCGAAAAATGATAAAATGCGAAAGTGTGTTTGTATGTTTGTGTTTGTCGTATATATAAATATATATATATATGGATTTTTTCATTAGGTAATAAATAAATCGAGTGTAATTTTAGCCATACACTATTCTCACATCGGGATAACGTGGTCGAAACGAGGAGGTTAGTATCTAAAAAGTCGTCGTGATAAGTCTTTTAATATATTAGTTATTCAGAATCATCAAAATGGTGCAAAAAGAAAAACAAAAGGAGAACAAAAAGAAGAACAAAAAGTACTAAGTATTCTTAGTTTATTTTAAGTAACTGAAAAAAAAAACTGGGTGCATTCAAACCATTGTTTTCAGCTTACTTCATAAATTAAACTCCGACAGAGGCTTCCAGCGGCATCTATAGAACTGCATTGGCACTATATTTTGATTCAAACCCTTGTCTTGACGCATCGATCGTACGTCGCTTTAGTTCGAAGCTGTACTCACAGATGGCAGCAGTAGTCCTCAAATATTCGAAGCAGCAAACGCATATTTATGTACCCTTTGCTTCATTCCGTTAAACTAGTTTTCTTTAAGATGTTAAACAAAGAGTCATTGTATATTGCTATATAATTTATATTTACATTGTTCGATCTGAAGTTTAATAAGTACTAACTCTTTAATTTGAAAAATGGTTTTGTGAAAAATTCACTTTTGCCAGCGATTTCATCTGCCAAGAATTCGTTTATCGCTATCCCGTGGGAACTATGCAAATTTCTGGGACAAAAAAATATCAATGACCTTTCCAGGTTCTCAAACTTTCTCCATATTACCTATATCAATTTTTTTCTAAATCGGTATTCGGATAAAAAGCATTTATTATCAATATTTTTGGTCAAATTGAAACGGAGGCGCTTTACTCCCGCTTTGAGTCAATGCTGATGTGAGATTGTCAGTTATATTGTTAAAATTTTACATAAAAAGATTAGTGTTTAAAAAGCGGGTTTTCAATATTAAAACAGGTCAAATATACTAATCTGCCGTCTAAATTGTTAAAATCGAGAAAATAAATATTGTAAGTTTTTTTTACATGTTTTTACTTAACAAAATAAATAAAGTAAAAATAGTCTTGCAACGTATTTTAAACAAGTGGATACAATTTTAGGAAAAATATGCATATTTTCTGTTATGTATGCCTTTGCATTGTAATATTCAAAATCATCATCCCAGCCCATATACGTCCCACTGCAGGGCACAGGCCTCCTCTCAGAATGAGAGGGCTTGGGCAGTAGTTCCCACGCGGGCCCAGTGCGGATTGGGAACTTCACACACGCCACTTCGCAGGTTTGTTGTGCAGGTTTCCTCACAATGTTTTCCTTCACCGTAAAGCTCGTGGTAAATTTCAAATGTAATTCCGCACATGAATTTTGAAAAACTCAGAGGTGCGAGCCGGGGTTTGAACCCCACGATCCTCTGCTTGAGAGGCCATAGGTCAAACCACTCGGCCACCACGGCTCAGTTTTTTACCATACCCAAATATGCCTCTTTGCTTTAATAAATCTAGTACCTAGCATCTAGTAGGTACGTAGTAAATATATCTCAGGCATTTGTGCCCTTTGGGCTTGCGATATCTCCGACAGTATTTCTCCAAGAAATGTACAAAAATATCAGACAGATGTGCCTTTTCCTTGCCTGATTCTGAATATGTATTTTAATCAATTTCACAAAAAAAATAGTTATAACCGTTTTCGTTATGACGGCAGTAATATTTATAGGTATGCAAAAAAAAAACCGTTTATCCCACTAGTCCCATTGTGTTGTCCCATTGATGGGACAACTGAGACGATTACGTCCCAGTAGTCCCATGGGACAAGTGGCACAAAAAACAAAGTTATGCCTTGCAAATGGTGTGAAAACAGTTCAAAGTTGTCACACCAAAGCAAACTTTACAGCCAACTTTACAACCTAAATCAAGTTTACAACCTCAAAATGATGAGACAGGCTGTAAAAACAATCTGAAAGCATCATTACAGCGAACAACGTGTGAGTCCGTCTGTCTCAACTTCGCCCATAACTCAGCGTAATGTCTGTTCTTCCATTAAATATTTAATTTATTCGGTGTACCTTCCAGATTTCGCTGGGTTCACGGTTTAAGCTGAAAAGGGGTGTTTTTGAGTCTGGATATTAATAATCAAGTTTAGCTGGGCTGTACGTCCCACGCGGGCGTAGTACGTATTGGGCACTTCACGTCACACCACTAAATAAATTACTTTACAGATACAGGCGAGTTTCCTTTCTTACCGTAAACTTGAATTCCGAAAAACTCAGAGGTGCGAGACCGGGTTCGAACCCAAGACCGTCTGCTTGAGAGGCCATAGTCGTCATCGACTTTTACTGTTTTAGGAAGTGTGGATGACAATTTTCCATTCCTTTTAACCCCCTGCGCAAAAAGGGGGTGTTATAAGTTCGACGTCAATATTTATTTATTTTACTAGCTGATGCCCGCGACTGCCCGCGTAGAGTATGAAAAAAGTTTTCGTCTTATTGTCAGACCTACCGAATATAGGTACACAAAGAATTTCATAAAAATCGGTCAAGCCGTTTCCGAGGAGTATGGTCACAAACATTGTAACACGAGAATTTTATATGTTAGAGATTTTCCATACTTACAATTATCATCACAGGTTATATACGAGTACTCGTACCCAATGCGACAATTTAGCTAAAAAATACACAACGACTTAAATATTTTATGAACACACTAGCTTTTACCCGCGGCTTCGCACGCATAAACTATTCGGTCTGGTAGTTGCAATTGTAATTTCCAAATTTATATCGTGGTCTTCATTGAGGTTGTGTTGTGGTTACCTACATACCAAATTTCATGACTCTAAGCCTAGCGGTTGTTATTTCGAGATTTTATCCCTATCCCGTGGGAATATCGGAATAAAAAGTATCCTATGTTTTAATCCAGGTTATAAACTAACTTTCCGCCAAATTTCATCCAAATCCGTCCAGCCGTTTAAGCGTGAAAAAGTAACAAACATACTCACTCACTCACTCACAAACTTTCACATTTATAATATTAGTAGGAAGTAGGATATATATTAAACTAACAATGGTAACAGATTTTACGCAACGCTATTTTGATGAATTCGGCCGGAGTACCTACAAAAAAAAAATTACCACATATGAATATCAGTCTGCCTGGCTGTTTGTGATATCATAACTATTAAACGCATGGACCGATTTCGGTACGAGTTTTTTACGTGTAAGCGAATTTCATTGTGGTAGTACTTACTTATGGTTCATTATTCACCTGTTTCTGGGATATTAAATTTTGAAATGACAATGCAGGGCGGGTTCTCAGCTTTTTAACCCCCGACGCAAAAAAGGGGTGTCATAAGTTTGACCGCTATGCGTGTCTGTGTGGGTGTATGTATGTGTGTCTGTCTGTCTGTGGCACCGTAGCTCTTAAACGGGTGGACCAATTTGAATGCGTTTTTTTTATTTGATATCTGGTTTTAGAAGCCGTGGTGGCCTAGTGGTTCGACCTTAGCCTCTCAAGCAGAGGGTCGTGGGTTCGAACCCCGGCTCGCACCTCTGAGTTTTTCGAAATTCATGTGCGGAATTACATTTGAAATTTACCACGAGCTTTGCGGTGAAGGAAAACATCGTGAGGAAACCTGCACAAACCTGCGAAGCGATTCACTGGTGCGTGCGAAGTTCCCAATCCGCACTGGGCCGCGTGGGAACTATGGCCCAAGCCCTCTTGTTCTGAGAGGAGGCCTGTGCCCAGCAGTGGGACGTATATAGGCTGGGATGATGATCTGGTTTTATAGCGATGGTTCTTAGACATGTTTCATCAAAATCGGTTTAGTCGTTTTCGAGATATTGAACTTTGCAGTGACAAAGTCGGGGGTTTTCCAACTTTGTGTTGGTTAGGTTATCTACGTATAATTTAGGGTTAGGTTATAGCCAAGTTCTGTTGAGGAACCCCAAAAAACTGATATTTCTCTCACTTCGCGACGCAAGCCTCGGGTGTTTAATAATAAATTTTAAAGCACTGCCTCCGTAACTGCTTAAACTTTTAAACCGACGGCCATTCTTTTTTTTATTTATGACCAATTCTTACACCGTAAATTGTAGTAAGTTGTGGCATTATACTTAATTGTAGGATTTGTTTTTTATATTAGTATTTCGTGAGAAAGTTCGAGACGTGGTGGAAGAGATCGAGAGGAATAAGTGGAGATGGGCAGGGCACATTGCCGGGATGAACCACGATCGTTGCGCGAGGGGAACACTCGAGTGGAGACCTCGTTATATCTGCCCGAGACCTTCCTACACTTACACGTATAATGATAGTGGTCAATTACATTGCGCGCCCTGTAATAGGACCTTTAAGACTAAGTTTGGCTTTGCCAGCCATATTCGGGCACATAATAAACAAGCCTAAAGGTTCGCCTTTGTCGGACACGACATGGAGGACATCATCATATCTGCCGACAGGCAGGTGGAGGATGGATGCATATGACTGTCGATCACCAGGCGTGGAGAAATGAAGAGGAGGCCTATGTCCAAAGACGGCCAACTAAGGGCTGCTATGAATGGATGGATGGATTTCGTGAGACTCGGCAAGCGAATATAGCTTTGAGAGGATTTTTACTAAGTATCCTACCAATACCCTAGTGGTGGTGGTGGTGGTTGGCCTAGTGGTTTGACCCATCGCCTCTCAAGCAGAGGGTCGTGGGTTCAAACCCCGGCTCGCACCTCTGAGTTTTTCGAAATTCATGTGCGGAGTTACATTTGAAATTTACCACGAGCTTTGCGGTGAAGGAAAACATCGTGAGGAAACCTGCACAAACCTGCGAAGCAATTCAATGGTGTGTGTGAAGTTCCCAATCCGCACTGGGCCCGCGTGGGAACTATGGCCCAAACCCTCTCATTCTGAGGGGAGGCCTGTGCCCTGCAGTGGGACGTATATAGGATACCAATACTATAAATGTCAGTTTTCACATGTGCCTGTGCGTGTATGTAATATCTAAAGGCTTGGGTTTGACCTATGGCCTCTCAACCAGAGGATTGTGGGCGCAAACCCCGGCTCGCATCTCAGTTTTTCGAAACTCATGTGCGAAATTACATTTAATTTACCACGAGGTCTACGGAGAAGGAAAATAGCGTGAGGAAGCCTCCACAAACCTGCGAAGCAATTCAATGGTGGGAGTGAAGTTCCCAATCCGCACTGGGCCCGCGTGGGAACTACAGCCCAAGCCTCATTCTGTGCCCAGCAGTGGGACGTATGTAGGTTGGGACGATGATGACGGTTGAATACAAAAGTACATAAAATTAAAACATCAAAGCACCATCGCTGTACGAAGCCAACAGAGTGCCAATTCAATCAGATACCAAATTGGATCGAAAAAAACTTTGCAGCCTCGTTGATTTTCACTTGTTTTTAATTAAAAGTGTGCGTGTATTTTTTAAATGAAAATTGATATTTCACATAAAGTAATTTTTCACTGGATTGACAAAGTGAATGTGTCGAATTTCTTTATATTTGACTTTGTCGTCTAGAAACTTTAACATGGGTACGTGGAGCCATAAGTTTGAGAAACCCTGCACTAGGCCATCTGGTCGTCAAATTAAACGGCTTTTAGCTGATGATGATGATACATACATGCATAATACCCTCAAAAAGTTTCGCATTTATGAACCTCCATTTCGGATTGGTAGATAGCTTCACATAACATCTTGCGACAAAAAATCTTAAGGGCTACCCGAGGTTTTCATCGATTTTTGACATGTTTTGAATAGTATCTCCTACTTTTGCACTACAGATAGAATTATAAGTCAAACGGCTATCGGTTCACCAATCTTTTATCTCCATTTTTGTCTACCGGATTTAAAAAAGAAATGAATACTTAATTTTGTATGATTTTTTTAAACATTGTCTGAAAAAAACACTTATTTCGTATCTCTATTCACGTAAAAGATCTAACATACACGAAATCTTCATATTTGGGTTTGTCTTTAACGTCTCAAAAAACTGGCCGAGTGTTTTCATTTGAAACTAATTAACACAAAAATTATGGCTAGAAAACCAGTTTTTTGGCCTAAAATCGATCAAGTTTGATGCCAAATATCTCGAAAACAATGAACTTTGAAGTGAATACCTATGGGATACTATATTGCTTAAAGCCGTTGTTGTTAATATAATAAGCTACAAAAAGCATTAGAAAACTAAGGAATTCAGATCGAAGGTCATTTGGACATGGGATCCCCTTAAACGGGCAAACAACTCGCTGTAATTTGTCGTGTGCTCTCGTATATTCTCACATTTTTACAAAGGAGTAAACGAATAAAAGAAATCATAACAAACAGAACGTAATAACAATGTTTTCGAGATGTGCTACGGAATTGTGCAATTTAGACGATGACAACAAGGGCTGCCAACTTACAGTGCTTTCAGTCTAGCATGGTGCGGGTGACATTTGATGCACGTTTCGTTTTACTCAAAAAAAGTGGCTGCGGTCTAAATAAATGGGTTATATTTCAGTAAGGGGGATAATATTTCGGTTAGTGTAGGGCGTCCTGAGGCACGGTGGACGGATGACCTTAAGAGGATCGCTGGCGGCGGATGGATGCGAGGGGCTGAAGACAGAGTGGACTGCTGTAGGCTGATGATGATGATGGATATTTCAGTTGTAGCCTGAATATGACTGGCGTATCTAAATATTTGAACATAAAGAACTATATGTTATACGAAATAAACTTAAGCTATCCGATTTTTATAATCAATTAATTAAATTCAAAGCACAATTAAGTGAAAAAACGTAATATACATGATGTAACGTAACGTTTAGTGATGGGACCTAGTGGATTTTGAGTTATATCGGTACTTATTAATTGGTAAGTAACGAATATTGTTGAAAACTCCGTTTAGCCTTACTTAAGTGGCAAATAATATTCCAACCCGGGATTTCACTAGAATATTCTCATCAAATTTAGCGTAAATAAAATTAGAGTAATAATCTGATTAATTATGATTAAGATTTTATATTTAGTTTTATCGACTCAAGTTTCGACACTTTGATTCTCTCATCATCATCATCATCCCAGCCTATATACGTCCCACTGCTGGGCACAGGCCTCCTCTCAGAACAAGGGGGCTTTTGATTCTCTAGTCTTGTGATATTGACAGCTGTCACCCGCACACAATGAAAGAACACGTAAGGTGTAAATAAACAAGCGATGACAGTAGGCTGCGTCATCATCAGCTAGAGCACTTCCACTGCTGAAAAAAGGCCCCTCCGAACGCCACAATAACCAACTTGCCCTCTACTACTATCAACCCTCGCCTTCAGCTCTGATGGATATAAAAATGTTTCCGCTAGTGACACTTTTAATTCATTTTTGTGCAATCTACTATCTTCTCTCTCTCTCTCGCTACTTTTTGGAGCCTTGTCTTTTTCAAGTTCAATAATAATATCTCAAAAACGTATGAACTGATTTTAAATAAACATTGCTAAAAACCACCGCTAGGAAACTCGATTTCACGTATTAAAACAGAATTAAAATCGGTCCATCCGTTTGCTATAGACAGACATAGACATTGGCGTCAGACTAAACACAACGATCTTTTTGCGCCGGCGTTAAAACGAAAAAGATACAAAAGCAGTCGAGTGTACATAATTCATACAACCAATTTCATCATCGACTTAACTTTCTACCCTCGCTTGCAGCTCGGGATGTAAACGTCCCTGAAGTGACGCATTTCATAAATTATTTGTACAATCTACCTACTATAATATTGTTTAGAGTTTAAAATAACTGAAGCAGCCCTGAGGTAGCCCTAATGGTGGTTTTCTATCTGCTCTATGTGTTCTATAATATCAGGAATCCGCGCCTGGCCCTTTACTAAGGTTTGCAAAATTCGAACTTTGTATCTTGCCGTCCCGCTCACGCTAACTATTTAATACGAGAGTGAACGGGACGGTACGATACGAATTTCGCAGTAGCCCCCTTGTCTGATAAGGAAATTGAGGACGATTGAGGCAATTTGTTGCTCCGACCCCCAATGGATACTTTTAACAAGATCATTTTGATCATCATCATCCCAGCCTATATACGTCCCACTGCTGGGCACAGGCCTCCACTCAGAACAAGAGGGCTTGGGCCATAGTTCCCACGCGGGCCCAGTGCGGATTGGGAACTTCGCACGCACCATTGAATCGCTTCGCAGGTTTGTGCAGGTATCCTCACGATGTTTTCCTTCACCGCAAATCTCGTGGTAAATTTCAAATGTAATTCCGCACATGAATTTCGAAAAACTCAGAGGTGCGAGCCGGGGTTCGAACCCACGACCCTCTGCTTGAGAGGCGATAGGTCAAACCACTAGGCCACCACGGCTTCGATCATTTTGATACGTATGGGAAATGTAACAAATTTCCAAACAATACAATCTGGACAATACATCTGGAGCCGATACTAGTCTTTACCCACGGCTTCGCACACGTAAATCATTACATCCAGCAGCCGAATTGAAATTTCGGGATTTTTTAAAATTCCCGCGGCAATTCCCTAAAATTAAATCGTGGTTTTCATTGACGTTACACTAAAAACAATCATGTCAAAATTCATGAGTCTAAGCCCAGCGGTCGTTGTTTGGAGATTTTGTTCCTATCCAGCCGCTCACTCACTCACTCACAAACTTTCGTAACAAAATTTACAAAGATTTATTATCTAAGATATTAGTGGACGTTACAGGAGACCGAAGATATGGCAGCTTCCTCGAACAAAGAATTGGTTTTTCATTCAAGAAGGGGAACGCTGCCAGCATCATCGGAACCTTGCCAAAAGGGTCTGGCTTTTTAGTTTTAGTTCCTTTTTTGTTTTATGTAAATATGTTAAGTTTAGGATGGTTTTATATTTATTTAATTTTCATTAACTGTTTTCTATTGTATTTGTTAACTACCAAGTAAAAAAAAATACATACAATTTAAGTTCTTTTAAGGCAGTCGGGTTTTCTATTATTTTATTTGTAAGAATAAGTTACTGTATTAACATGTATTTAGCTAATTAATTGATATACTTACGGGAGCTAAATTCTCGTAGATGGAATATTTTATTGCTATTTAATCAGATAGCCGCTTATAAGCTACATCCTACTAAAATATTTACTTATGAAATTAGGTAACAGTAATTTGTTATTTTTTTTAAATCAAAATTTGGACGGCCATCTTTCAAAAGGTATGCCAATTGCGAAAATTTGCGCAAAATGGCGAAAGCAATGAGGTTCCTTTTTAGGGTTCCGGGGCCAAAATAGCAAAAAAGGAACCCTTATAGTTTCGCCATGTCTGTCTATCTGTCTGTCTGTCCGTCCGTGGCTTTGCTCAGGGACTATCATAGCTAGAAAGCTGTGATTTTGCACGGATGTATATATAAACTATGCCGACAAAATGTTACAATAAAAAAATAAAAATATATATATTTTAAGGGTACCTCACATAGACGTAAAGTGGGGGTAATTTTTTTTCTAATGCAACCTTATATAGTGTGGGGTATCGTTGGATAGGTTTTTTAAAACCATTAGGGGTTTGCTAAGACAATTTTTAGATTCAGTGATATGTTTGCAAAATATTCAACTTTAAAGTGCAAATTTTCATAAAAATCGAGCCCCCCCCCCCCCCTCTAAATTCAAAACGGGTGGGTGGATTTTTTTTAAAATTCAGGATGGTAGTAAGTATATCAAACTTACAAGGAAAACAATAACGGCTAAGTTTGCTTGAGAATTATTAGTAGGTTAAGAGTAAATAACAGCCTAAGGTATAAAATTTTGAACATGAAACTACCGTGAGACTCACTCATATTAAATATAATGACCCGCAAATCCGAAGACGAAGGGCGACGGATTAGCCCAAAACATGTCGAGCTAAACTCGATTTAAGACGTGAGTTATCCGAGTCATTATAATTATTTAATAAGGTATAAAATATACCTAAACTTGGAAGATTTTGTATAAAACACGAAATCCTTAGAAAAATATTACTTAATTTTTTCGTAATGGCTACGGAACCCTATCTTGGGCGTGTCCGACACGCTCTTGGCCGGTTTTAGAGATAGCTGCCGCCCGCAGAGATTATAAAGTTCGATGTATTCATACTGTACAATAAAACATCATTGGAAAGGAGACATTTTTTTTTCATCTTACATTTTCAAACACAATTAGGGTCATTATTTGGCTTAAGAATGAACAAGTTAGTTTTATCAGAATAAACCATGTTATAACCACCATCAAATGTTAACCCAAGGACTGTATCATCCAAAATCTTCTCCATTACATTCGTATTTCTACTGATAGCGTATACACCAGAGGAACCAGCATAAGCGTAGACATCACCCACTTGGTTAATAACCAGACCATCAACCAAACCTTTCGATTCTTTATAGTACACAGCTTTTTGACTACCTATCTTTTGTCTATACAAACCAGTATCATTTGCAATATATATATTATCATAATCATCAATTACTAATTCTCTAACTTGATTTGTTTCTAAATCTTTAAATTTAGACGCTACACCATTTTCCATTATGAAAAGATAAAAATTGGGATCCGTTGCGTAATAGATGATGTCAGATTTGACGAATAACATGTAAGCATATGAAGCTATGTTGGAATCCTTAGCGGAGCATAACTCGGGCCTGTTAGTGTTCTTGTTGTATCTGTAGAAGCCGCCAGTTGATTGGATGTACACGTTATTTGTTTTTGCATCAACAGCCGTTTCCCCATGAATATATTCAATACTTATAAATGAATTTGATGATAAGGTATTTGATAATTGAATTTGTTGATATTCAACTCCACTTATAGTTTCAAATTCGTTGTTGTTTAGATTGAATTTACCAAATAACACAGAGTATACATTTTTATCACTGCGATAGCTAAAAAAGAGAGTGTTAGTGCTGCTATCGTAGCTTAGAGACGCCGCTGAATTGAGGTTCGTTTTAAGAACTTCTCTGATCTGATTGACACCATTGACTTTGAATACAGGACCCTTGCAACCACTTTGTTGTCCAAAGACGGAACCCAGGACTGCTATGAGGCAGAATAAAACTTGTAGATTCATAGTTACCTGAAACAACGGATTTCTTTAAAATTGATGATTATATTAGTCCCATTAATCATCGCAGGTTTTTGCAGGTTTCCTCACGGTGTTTTCCTTCGCCGTAAAGCTCGAAGTAAATTTCAAATGGTAATTTCGCACGTGAATTTATAAATACTTAGAGGTGCATACTGGGGTTTGAACCCACGATCCTCTGCTCGAGATACCATAGGTCAAACCACTAAGCCACCACAGCTTTGTAGTGTGTTAAGTTCCCAATCCGCACTGGGCCCGCGTGGGAACTACGGCCCAAGCCTCCTCATTTTGAGAGGAGGCCTGTGCCCAGCATTGGGACGTATATAGGTTGGGACGATGATAATATTAAAAGCGTGAAATTATGTGAGTACGTGCTTGCGTGTGTAGAGAAAGAGGAACATAAATAAAAAACATCCAAGACCCGAGAACAAACATTCGTATTCATCATCCCAGCCTATATACGTCCCACTGCTGGGCACAGGCCTCCTCTCAGATTAAGAGGGCTTGGGCCATAGTTCCCACGCGGGCCCAGTGCGGATTGGGAACTTCACACACACCATTGAATTGCTTCGCAGATTTGTGCAGGTTTACTCACGACGTTTTCCTTCACCGCAAAGCTCGTGGTAAAATTCAAATGTAATTCCGCACATGAATTTCGAAAAAGTCAGAGGTGCGAGCCGGGGTTTGAACCCACGACCCTCTGCTTGAGAGGCGATAGGTCAAACCACTAGGCCACCACGGCTTTTTTTAACAACATTCGTATTATTCATACAAATGTAGTCAGGTTCTCTAACTTGGCCATCCAGTCGTCGAAAATGAAGAGGCTCTCTCTCTCTCTCTCTCTCTCTCTGTCTCTACGGACGGACTAGCGTTTGCCCGCGGCTTCGCCCGCGTGGAATTCGGTTATCGCGCGCTGTTCCCTCGGGAACTGTGCATTTTCCAGGATAAAAATTAGCCTATGTCACTCTCTGGCCCATACACTATCACTATGTCAAAAATCACGTCAATCCGTAGCTCCGTTTCGACGTGAAAGGCGGACAAACATACAAACACACACACTTTCGCATTTGTAATATTATTACTATGGATGTGGGAATGAGGGTGGATTACTGTTTGAATGATTTGATGTAAACGAGCGACCGAATGACTGAAGACTAATGTGGAGTGAATGAGACGAGCGAATGAGTTGAAGAGTGCGAGTTACGATCGGGTGAGCCTACGTGCTAGTTGTGTTTTCTGTTCTTTGCTATTTAACGTATTCCATTTAATTTTTTTAATAAACTTTTTCTTACTTTATTTCGAAAAGTTTGTTTTCCTTCGCACGATCCCACATTTTTGGGGGCTCGTCCGGGATCAGAAGGAAAAAATTAAATCGTGGATACGACGACGGACTGGTGTGCTACGTGGTGTAACGAGGCGGTTACATTTTTTGTTACGGCGGTTGCCATTTACGACGGGCGACCGAAATAACAGCGACGACGAGTTTCTGCTGGCTTCTGAAGTAAGACGGTGGCTTCTGAGCGGCAAGAAACTGCACATCAGCAAGATGCGAGCGGATAAGGTGTACGACGAGGCAGCTAGCGAGGCTCCGAGTGGAGGTGTGGATGAGGCACCGAGACTCAAGCTCCAAACGACGAATACGACGACGACGACTGCAAGGGCAACTGACGTGATGATGACGTACGACGGTAGTGAAAGCCTGCAGTACATTGACGACCTAGTCAGTAAATTTAGTGCGCAAGATGAGATGTACAGCGTTACTAAATTTATCGACGACATCGAAGAAAACGCGACGATATTTGGGTGGACGCCCTTACAACAATTAATTGTTGCCAGGCGCAGTATGACGGGCACCGCAGCGCTCTGGCTCCAAGCGGAGCGACCGTTTAAGTCGTGGGACGAGTTAAAATACGCGCTAAAGAAAGAATTCCCTGACACGATGGATATAAAGGCGATTCACGAGTTGATGGCGGCGCGTAAAAAGAAGGTAGACGAGAGTTGCCTTGACTACCTACTTACGATGCGCGAGTTGGGCAAAAGAGGAAAAATGCCAGACTATGTGACAATACAGTATATTGTCGACGGGATAGAAGATGTTGAAACCAACAAAATGATGTTATACGGCGTTACAACATATAACGACTTAAAGGAGAAGCTCAGAATATATGACATTATCAAGAGTAAGATGGTACCTACGCATTTGCTACAAGACGTGACGAAAACCCGGCCCAAACCAGTTTACTCGAGCTATAGCTGTGAAGAAAGAGAAAATCATGTGTCCAGTGTGTGCCCGAACGAAGAAATTGTTGCGAAGTGTTACCAATGTAGCCAATTCGGTCACATATCGGCACACTGTGCATCAACGATATCGAGCGAAGCAGCTGACGTGAAACATGATGGCGGCGGCGCGGACGGAAATCGAGCGGCGAGCTTGTTCGTACAAACCGTCGGTCACATTCACTCGAACGAACGGAACGAAGAATGTCTTCGGAACGAGGTGACCGGGAACGACATAGACATGGCGGCGAAGATGGCGGCAATGACAGCGACAGACGTCAGATGTCACACCAATGACGTTGACAGTTGTGACAGTAGCTCAAGCAGTTGTGATCGAACTCGAGATGAAAACATCGAT
Organism: Choristoneura fumiferana; assembly: GCF_025370935.1. Taxonomy (NCBI): domain Eukaryota; kingdom Metazoa; phylum Arthropoda; class Insecta; order Lepidoptera; family Tortricidae; genus Choristoneura; species Choristoneura fumiferana. Next base: position 4,580,509 of record NC_133500.1, read on the forward strand.
CGGAAGCCGACGAAGACAATGTTATGTGATCGAAGTGTAAACGCGATAATGGACTTCAACAGTGACGTGAACCGTGTGTCGGAAGACTGTTACCAGTCGTTAGGCGCGCAGGGTAACAAAAAGTGTGAACTGTTGTTGACGGGGCTCGGTGCGACCCGTGTTTTATCGCCGGGATACGTAAAGACGGACATCCTAATAGACGACGAGTGCTTCGGAGTGGTGCCAGCGATGAAGCACCACGCGAGTTACCTCCATAGTTACTTAGTGTTAAAGGCGCAGACTGTCAGAGGGTGTATAAAAAAAGTGTTTACCTACTGGTGTGGTGTAAAGTTTAAGATGGTTACAGACCATTGTTATGGTTTTCTTTGCACTTATGTTACTGGTATGGTGTAAAATTGAAAACTGTTTTTTCCTTAAAGATGTTTAGTTGTACCTACTTACTAAGATTGGTAAGCTATTTTTATAGCATAAGATGTGTTATTGTAATGATGGCTTATAGCACACATGTTCTAGGATTAAGGTGTACCTAGGTTAAGATGTTTAGATGTGTAAGATGTTTTGTTTAGAGGATGCCTGGGGACAGTCATGTGTGTAGGATGGCCGAATGTGGGAATGAGGGTGGACTACTGTTTGAATGATTTGATGTAAACGAGCGACCGAATGACTGAAGACTAATGTGGAGTGAATGAGACGAGCGAATGAGTTGAAGAGTGCGAGTTACGATCGGGTGAGCCTACGTGCTAGTTCTGTTTTCTGTTCTTTGCTATTTAACGTATTCTGTAGTGTTGTATTCCCAACTCTACAACCAAGTTGGATCGTTTTGACAGTTTATTTAACAAAATTATTACTTTAGGGTAGTTTCAACCGCACCTGTCACAAATTATTAAATAATTGAGGTAGGTGTTGATTTTCATTGGTTTAGAGGAGTTTTAAGAGGCTGAAAAGGCTTGATTCCATGGTCAGTAGTTTTGTTGGAGTAATTAAAAAAATATTTCTTCACTTTCCTTTCATCTCACCATCCATCAAGATGGCTTGAATTTGAATTTTTATTAATCTGGTGAAATCCAGGCGTGTTTTGGTTAGAAATGGCCTAGAGCCCTATATTTTATTTCACCATAGTGTGAACTATTTCAAGATGATTTAATTTCGGAAAAAACGGTGAGTTTTTACCATTTATTTGATTTTTCAACCTTTTGATATTTCGTTTTCCTTTCAAGTTTTAACTTGTGGCTTTATTGTTCTAGCCGCGAGGCGTTTTTTTTTTTATATATATAAACAAATACCCATTCTTTCTTTTGGGATCTATTTTTGCGCATCGGCATCGCATTTCGGCATGCTGGATGAAGATTTATAAATTGAAAAGCACGAGGTGTCGGCCGCCATGAGGACCCCGCCCGTGACGCTTCGAATTTTTGTATTTGTTTTTGACTTTATTTTGCGTCCATAAACGGTCAGTGAAAACTTTATTTTAACGCAAGATGCACCAACGTCAGATAATTGAAGAACTATAAAATTTTGAATTTGGAAGTGTAATTCCACATGCCCTTCTGGCTTGCTACTTTAATACTTTTTTGAAATTAGAAGGCAAATGCTTAATGCCGTATTATTTTGGTTGTAATTTAATTTTTAAGAGTTAAAATTGTGTAATTAGCTCATAGCTATTATTTAAGTTATTTTTTTTGGCTAAAGAGTCCATTAACCAAGTACGACGAAATCAGACGAGAACTGGGAGCCTCTATCAGGTGAGACCGAGTTTTTATTGCAACGTCTGAGTCCCCGGCTTGGGTTAAAAAAGTCCAAATTTCCTCTATCTGCTGAGTTTTGGCTGTTTTATTTTCTTTAAAAATAGCCTGGCGTCCGAACTTTTATTATTGTGTAATATACTACAAAACCGCATATAAATTTTTTTTTCTTTTTTTTAAAAAAAACATGACATTTGTCGCCAGAGAACAGGGACTGAAGTACTTGTTTTTCGGACTTATTTACATTTATTTGTGAATTTGAGGTTGTTGCATCTCCTTATTATTGTTTTGATATTTATTTTGAATTTTGTTTTGAATGTTTTCAGCAAAATATTCTCGGATTTGATATTTTTAATAAGTTACTTTTGGTTGAGAAATAAGTTTTATGCATTGGTACTTGTGCTTTTGTTAAACAAAACAACTAAATATTTTTGCTATTAGATATTTACAAAATTAATTATCCATTATTTTGAACAGATTTGGTACTTTGGCATATTTGAAGATTGTTCGGCTCGGTCAAGATTGAATTTAAATTTTTAATAACTGAAAATTTTGTTAATGACTGACTTTTTATAACATTTATTAATTTCATTTCAAAATGGAGAAAGAATTACTGGATCTATCGGAGCCAAGGCTAGCTCATAGTTTGTTAGACCAACCTTTAGTGATTTCAGTAGCGACTTGTACAGATGACTTGAATGATCATCCTCAAAACATTGAATTGTCAGGACGTTTCTTAGACGATCTTAATAATTTAACTGAAATGAACGCTACTAACAATTTAAAACCAATTCAGACTGTAAAGGGTAACTTTTATAAAAAACCTGATCTTTCCAAATTTAGGTATAAATTCAACGGCAAGACTTGTGTTCGTGAATTTTTAACAAATTTTGAAGAGTATTGCGTAGCTCGTGATATTGCTGATAACCACATTTTGAATTCTTTTGCTGAAGTTCTTACGGATTCTGCATTGAAATGGTTTCGTTCTGTACGGACAAACATTTTTACATGGCAGCGTTTAAAATTTGAATTGCTTAGGCGTTTTGATAAATTAAATTTTGACTATCAACTTGAATTTGACCTGCGTACAAGAAAACAGCGTCAAGGTGAGACTCTGTCAGATTTCATCATTGATTTAGTAGATATGTCGAATAGATTGACAATTCCCCTTCAGGAATTAACATTGTTGGAAATTTTGAGACACAACATGCTTCCAAAGTATTCCATGCACCTTTTGGGTAGGAATATAATTTCTATTAACGAATTAGTGCAATTTAGTAAAATTATTGAAGAATATAATTCGACTCAAACTGAAGAGCGTAAGCCTCAGATTGATGCGCGAAAATTTAATAAAAAACCTTATGTTGCTGTTGTTACATCACCGCCTTCTGCGAAGAATTGTTTGAAATGTGACGAAAGTGGTCATTCGTTTAAAGAATGTAGGAAAATTCCTGGCATGATTTGCTTTAGATGCAAGAAAGCAAATACTACAGTTAAGTTTTGCACAAATTGCAACCCGGTGGTTGATAATGAACAACCTGGTATTTCTAATTCAAAAAACTAATTTGTCGACCTAAACCTGACATCCAACGCAAAGAATTTTCCGATTGGCTTGATTATTTAAAAAATTTTTTGATATTCATAGAGTTGCACCTATTTTATTTGTAAAGAACGACGACGTTCGTCCTTTTCTGAACTTCAAAGTTCGTGATCGCAACTTTGTAGGTTTATTGGATAGTGGAGCGAATGGTTGCGTTTTAGGCTCGAATAGTCATTTAAAATTTTTAGATTTGGGTTTCAAAATTAATACGGTTTCGAAAAGTGCTCGTACAGCTGATGGTTCTTCTCAAAATATTATTGGTATGATGAACATTCCTGTCACTTGTGATGACAACACTCATACTGTCTCCTTTATGGTAATACCTTCTTTGGAACCACCAATAATATTAGGTTTTGACTTTTGGCGTAAATTTAATTTAGCAAAAGATTTATTTAAAAATATAACGTACGAACGTAGTAGCTCTACCCAAATTTGCTCTGTCACTTCTGTTTCAGAACTTTCTTTCGAAGATAAAAATAAACTAGATAAAATCATTAATAAATTTGAAAATATTTCTTATGAAAAGATGGGTTTAGGTCTTACTAATTTAACAGAACATAAAATTGTTACTGTAGGCGAACCAGTTAAACAACGTTATTGGCCGCTTAGTCCGGCAAAACAAAAAGCTTTGTATGATGAAGTAGATATTTTATTGAAGGAAAATATTATTCAACCTTCTAAGTCCCCATGGTCTTCTCCTGTTTTAGGTGTAGATAAAAAAGATGGCACCACTCGTTTATGTTTAGATTCCCGACGTTTAAATTCTTTGACTGTTAAAGATGCTTATCCACTTCCTTATACGTCACGTATTTTAGATAGTTTGAGAGATGCTAAATTTATTTCAGCTATTGACTTATCTAAAGCTTTTCTCCAAATTCCATTAGAAAAATCATCTCGTGAAAAAACTGCTTTTGTTATTCCTGGTAAAGGACTTTTTGAATTTATTCGTATGCCGTTTGGTTTGACAAATGCTCCAGCTGAACTGCAGAGATTGGTAGATAAATTGTTTGGCCCTGAATTTGACGGACAAATAATGGCTTATTTGGACGATTTAATTGCTATTTCAAAAGATTTTGACTCTCACTTGAAACTATTAGACATAATTTATGAAAAATTGAAATGTGCTGGTTTAACAGTTAATCTTAAAAAATGTAAATTCTGTAAGGAGGAACTACAATATCTTGGCTATGTTGTTGATGGTCGTGGTCTTCACACTGATCCTTCTGAATTGGAAGTCATAAATAATTTTCCTGTTCCTAAAACCGTTAAAGATTTAAGAAGTTTTTTAGGCATGTGTTCCTATTATCGTAGATTTATTTCAGACTTTGCTTATATAGCGTCCCCTCTTACAAAATTGACTGGCGGTAGTAAAAATTCTAAAAAACCTCTTGAGTGGAATGAGTCTGCCGATATTGCGTTTAATAAATTAAAACAAATGTTAGTTTCTTCCCCCGTTTTAGCTTGCCCTAATTTCGAAAAACCTTTTTTTCTGCATTGTGATGCTAGTTCCGTTGGTATAGGTAGCGTTTTATGTCAAGAAGACGAACAACATGAACAACATCCAATAGCTTATTATTCTCGTGCTTTATCAAGATGTGAACAAAATTATAGTACAACTGAAAGAGAACTTTTATCTATTTTAGATTCAATAGAGCATTTTAGACCGTACATTGAAGGTATGAATTTCACTATAGTTACTGATCATGCTAGTCTCCAGTGGTTACTTAGGTTAACTAACCCGTCAGGTAGACTCGCGCGTTGGGCCGCTAGAATAGCGCAATTTTCATTTGATGTTGTACATAAAAAGGTAGTTTACATACGGTTCCTGATACTTTGTCTAGACTTGAAATAAATGCAATAGATATTACTCCTATAGAATATCCTGATGATGATATTATTGACCCTTGGTATAAAAAGATATTTGTTAATTGTCAAAAATTTCCTTTACGTCACAAAAGTTTCAAGGTAGAGAATAAAACTTTATATAAATATTGTAAAGCTAAATTTGATCCTAATTCTCGTTTAAATTGGAAAATAGTTATCCCTAAGGAACATGTTATAGAGACTCTTAGAAATAATCACGATGACTTAAATTCAGGACATTTAGGTATTCATAAAACTTTGAAAAAACTGAAGGTACACTATTATTGGTCTGGTATGTTTAAAGATGTTCGAAATTACATAAATTCTTGTGAGACTTGTAAAGCTTATAAACATTCAAACTCTCCTCCATTTGGTTTAATGGTTAATCCTAAAAAGGTGGATCAGCCTATGGTTATGTTGTCTTTAGATTTAATTGGAATTTTACCGAGAACATATTCAGGTCATAGATTCATTTTATCAGTGGTCGATGTTTTCACTAAGTATGTCTGGATGTTTCCTTTAGTTAATGCTACTACGAAATCAATTTGTAAATTTCTTGAAAAAGAGATATTCTTAAAATTTGGCTCTCCTAAAATTTTGATATGTGATAACGGTTCCCAACTAACTTCAAAAGATTTTGTTGACTTTCTTAAAAAATATAATATTACTAAAATATTTTATAATAGTCTCTACACCCCTCAAAATAATGTTATAGAGAGATTTAATAAGACTCTAGAATCCTGTATCTCTTGTTTTGTAAAAGACGATCATAGAACTTGGTCAAAATTTTTACCCCATGTTCAATTAGCTTTAAATTGTAGCGAAAACTTAGCTACGGAGTTTACTCCTAATTTTCTGATGTTTGGTAGAGAAGTCATTGTCGATGCTGCTCTACATAGAGTAAGCAGTTCTATTAACAATTTAGATGAAATTCAAATTGGCAACCGTCAATCTTACGCCGAATCTTTAAATAATCTTAGTACTATTTTTGAAAAGGTTACTAGTAGTTTGTTAAAAGCTTATAAAAAGAATGCTGCCATTTATAATAAGGGTAGAAAGTTTGTTTCATATAATGTAGGTGACATAGTTTGGAGACGTAATTTTGTTCAATCCAATGCATATAACTATTTTTCTGCTAAACTTGCTCCAAAGTTCGTTAAATCCGAAATAACTGAAAAAGTTTCTAATAACGTTTATGTTTTAAAAGATTTAAGTAAGGGTTCAACTGGTCGTTACCATGTTAAGGACATCATTAAAATTTAACTTTGTTCTTTAAGCTTCTATAGCTTTTAGTTTTTGTGTATTGTATTTACATACACTTTGATATTTTTTGTTTGCTAAACAGACATGGCAAAAATTGTTGATGAAAGGGAAAGTCATTTTTTATGAGTTGGAATGTCTTAGTTTGAAGTCGATACTCTTTTTTGACTTATTATTCTTTCGCTCTTTGCGTAGTTTATTTTGATTTTTATAAAAAATAGTTAGCTCGACTTTGTTGTTGGCTGCCTTTTGTTTGGATACTATGTTAATTTTTGAAAATTTATCCAATTTTGTCTCTTGTTTTGTAACTGGATTTAGTTTATGGGATTTTGTATGGTAGAGTGTTAGGAATGTATGAATAAAGGTCCCTTGAAAGGATGTATGTTAGGTAAAACTAATTTCCAATTTCTGAAGAAGATTTCAAAATATTTAATGTTGGCTCTTTCGTCTTTCATTTTTGATACATGAATAGTAGTTCTGTTTAGAAAGAACACTTTTTCTTCTAACTCATAAAATCTTAAACTAATTTGTATATTTTGTAGATTTGTGTATTTTTCTTTAAGTTTTGAGTAGTAGATACTTTGCTCTACTATAAAAAACTTTGAACTTAGATATTTTTGGTTCAATTTTCTTCACACATATTTTGGTTTTAAAATTTAAATTTAACATTTTGGCTAAAATAATTTTAGAATTTGCATGCTGTAGTTATTAAGTTTCCTATTGGCAGTTCATGGATTAGACTAGCACGCGTGCACATTCCTTGTTGTGACTTTTGGATTTGACTATAGGATTTTGTTTCCTCTTTCTTGGATTTTGCTATCCACTTCTGTGCCCGGAAAGTCAGTGGAGTTGTGCCGACCACAGTTAAGTGTGATAATTTTCCCTTGACACGTCTCCATATTGTAGAGCGTGCAAGTCTTTTTGGATACTCATGCCTGGAAGTCTGGTGGTGTTGTGCCAGTCATGATGTTTTTTTCCTTTTTAGAAACCTTCTGTGTCCGGAAAGTCAGTGGAGTCGTGCCGACCACAGTATGGTATTTTTTCTTGGTTTCGTCTCTATTGTAGAGCGCCCAAGATTTTGTTACTCATGCCTGGAAGTCTGGTGGTGTTGTGCCAGTCATGATGTTTTTTCCTTTTTAGAACACGTCTGTGTCCGGAAAGTCAGTGGGGTTGTGCCGACCACAGTACGGTGTATTTTTCTGTAGTTACGACTCTATCATAGAGCGTTCAAGCTTATTTTGGTACCCATGTTTGTAAGGATAGTGTTGAGGTAAGCATGGAGTTATCGTTCTTCGTAGCGTTTTAGTCAGTGGCTGATTTGCCTACTGAATTTCAGTCTACTTATTTAAACTTTTGTTAGAAATATTACTTGTCTATTTTGAGTCAGCGGCGAAGGTGCCCAGCTGATCTCTTGGTCTTTTTGACGGGTTATGCAAGTAAGATTTTGAGTTTCAATTAGCTATTGGGATTTACTTTTGAGAAAATTATTTGACTAAGCTTGAGTCAGCGGCGTAGGTGCCTAGCTGATCTCTTGTACTTTGAGACATGCTTGTCAAGTAAGTTTTTGTTTAGATTTTCGCACGTTTATCTTAACAATTAAATAATTTTCGAATAGTTTAGAGTCAGCGGCGAATGTGCCTAGCTGAACTTTGGTCCTTGGTGACAGGCTATTTCAGAGAGTTTTGTTTAAGTTTTTTGATAATTTTACTTGTTTAGCTTCGAGTCAGTGGCGAAGGGGCCTAACTGATCTTGTTATCCTTAGCGGTGGGGTAAGCAAGTAACATTATGTAGAGTTTCTATGAAAGTAGAGTTTAAGTAATTAGCAGTTATGAGGCTTAATGTTTTGAATAATTGTTTATTCTTTGTCTCTTATTTAATTATTTCTACTGTTTTTACCGTAGGCCTTGATGCATCTGTTTTCAGCGTCGGTCACGCGAATTCAGGTGATGCCGAGGTAGAGCAGTGACTTGGTATCTTTGACCGGGATTCCTTTTCTTATTTTGAGATAGTTAAGTTAAAACTTTTGAGCTTATGGTTGTTGTGATATTGGACATAGAGTTCAATCTTTATAATTAATAGCTTTCACTTTTGGAAGATTTGATGATAGAGTTTGAAGTTTGCAATCTTGCATGCTTTGAATTTAGGTTTGGAGCTTTGATTTTGTTTCAGAAACATCTCCTTGAGGTTTTCCCAGCCTTATTAATTTTTCTTATCAATGTAGAGTCTTAAATTAAAACTTTGTTTTCTTTGAAACCTTTGATAGAGCTTTAGTGCTTTATTTTTTTTCGGGAAAGGGTGAATTGTAGTGTTGTATTCCCAACTCTACAACCAAGTTGGATCGTTTTGACAGTTTATTTAACAAATTATTACTTTAGGGTAGTTTCAACCGCACCTGTCACAAATTATTAAATAATTGAGGTAGGTGTTGATTTTCATTGGTTTAGAGGAGTTTTAAGAGGCTGAAAAGGCTTGATTCCATGGTCAGTAGTTTTGTTGGAGTAATTAAAAAATATTTCTTCACTTTCCTTTCATCTCACCATCCATCAAGATGGCTTGAATTTGAATTTTTATTAATCTGGTGAAATCCAGGCGTGTTTTGGTTAGAAATGGCCTAGAGCCCTATATTTTATTTCACCATAGTGTGAACTATTTCAAGATGATTTAATTTCGGAAAAAACGGTGAGTTTTTACCATTTATTTGATTTTTCAACCTTTTGATATTTCGTTTTCCTTTCAAGTTTTAACTTGTGGCTTTATTGTTCTAGCCGCGAGGCGTTTTTTTTTATATATATAAACAAATACCCATTCTTTCTTTTGGGATCTATTTTTGCGCATCGGCATCGCATTTCGGCATGCTGGATGAAGATTTATAAATTGAAAAGCACGAGGTGTCGGCCGCCATGAGGACCCCGCCCGTGACGCTTCGAATTTTTGTATTTGTTTTTGACTTTATTTTGCGTCCATAAACGGTCAGTGAAAACTTTATTTTAACGCAAGATGCACCAACGTCAGATAATTGAAGAACTATAAAATTTTGAATTTGGAAGTGTAATTCCACATGCCCTTCTGGCTTGCTACTTTAATACTTTTTTGAAATTAGAAGGCAAATGCTTAATGCCGTATTATTTGGTTGTAATTTAATTTTAAGAGTTAAAATTGTGTAATTAGCTCATAGCTATTATTTAAGTTATTTTTTTGGCTAAAGAGTCCATTAACCAAGTACGACGAAATCAGACGAGAACTGGGAGCCTCTATCAGGTGAGACCGAGTTTTTATTGCAACGTCTGAGTCCCCGGCTTGGGTTAAAAAAGTCCAAATTTCCTCTATCTGCTGAGTTTTGGCTGTTTTATTTTCTTTAAAAATAGCCTGGCGTCCGAACTTTTATTATTGTGTATATATACAATACGCATATTATTTTTTTCTTTTTTTAAAAAAAAACATGACAATTCCTTTTAAATTTTTTTTTAATAAACTTTTTCTTACTTTATTTCGAAAAGTTTGTTTTTCCTTCGCACGATCCACATGGATACATAATTAAAGTACTAAGCACTTACGTAATTACTGTCGTAAACTCGTTGAACGACTCTGTGATTTTGAAAATACTAATTGAGATTTATTATTTTAATAAAACAGAACTGTACATTGAACACAAAAAGTCGTAGAGACTACAATGTTTTTTTTTAAATCTAAAATTTAATTACGTTTGAATTTACCATGAACTTTTGCTTTAGTAAATGAAGGAAACATCATGACGAAATTTGCGTAAGAAATTCTATGACGTTTGAATTTCAACCCACCACTGTGCCACGTGAGAACTATGTCCAAGTTGTCTCATCTAAGAGGTGCCATTATGCCCGGCAGTTTTATATATTGTAGACCGAAATGGTACCAACGGAAGACCGGCTTCGGCTGTAATGACATCATGCTGAGTTGGGACCGTTTTTCATTTACTTTGTTTTATGAAATGTCACAGATTTTCATTATTTTATTTCTAGTTGTCGTTGTATTTACACACCAATATCAACAACACTTTCTTTGTTGCTACCTGTAAATTTAAAAAATATATTTGTTGAGCGGCTCCAGTAGTGGCTCTGTTACGTATATCACAAGAAGAATATCTATTTTGACCGGAAGATAACAAATATTGGGAGACCCGGGGTTCAAGCCTTAAGTAAACTATTATAAAGTCGATTTTTTATTGCAAGTTTACATTTTTTTATAGATGCCAAGGTTATCTACTTATCGGTTAACAAATGGTACAAATTGCACAGTGACCATGATTAGAACTGTTGTTTGCTCTGACTTACTCATTTATCTTCAATATATTTAATGATAAAAGCTTTTTTGCATACTGTCATTTAGTTGACTGCACTTGAATTGTAATTTAAACCATATTTACGTATTAAATTTCAAGTCGATGTCATTTACGATTGAGGAGTTCCGTCCTGTGAAGACGATTCTAGCTGGACCACCAGGATTGTGAACATGAAACTACCGTGAGAGAGATGATATTGTAACGGATAACTCACGTCTTAAACCGAGTGTAGCTCGACACGTTTCGGGCTTTTCGTAGCCCTTCTTCTCTGGAGCACGCGACTCGCGGCTGCCGTAACACACGCTACGAGCCACCGCTCTGCTCGCTGCTGCTGCTGCTGTATCTTCGGGCAGTCGCGCGAGCAGAGCGGTGGCGCGTAGTGTGCGTGTTGCGGCAGCCGCCGAGTCGCGTGCTCCTGAGAAGAAGGGCTACGAAATAGCCGAAACATGTCGAGCTAAACTCGGTTTAAGACGTGAGTTATCCGTTACAATATCATTTAACACCCCAGGGATTGTCTTCAAAAAATCTAGAAATAAAAACTTAAAAGAAACACTAGAAACTCTGTTAAGTAACTCAAAAGATCAACAGTCAGGATTGGCCCGTTTCAAATTATGACCAGCTCAAAAAGCTCCAGTAATAATTTGTCTCTATACTTTAAACAAAGAGTATTAAATATAATAATAATATATAAGCAGACAATCAAACCACTTAAGATGAAATACTCATAGCTTCCCGAACAGGCCGAAAAGGAAGCATGGATCAAAATGCGCAGCGTAGGCGTCCAGTAACGAGATGGACGGATGACCTGGTAAAGCCCCCGGGTTCACGGTGGATGCAGGCGCTGCAACTGAAGTAACTGGAGGTCTATGGGGAGGCCTATGTCAACAGTGGACGTCCTACGGCTGAGATGATGATTTGAACATAACTTCATGAACTTCAACGACATATTTTTTGTTTATCCTACTTCCTATCCTATTCCTAGTTTGGGTGTTTGTGTGTGTGTGTGTGTGTATATGTTTGTTACTCCTTCACGCTAAAACGGTTGGACGGATTTGGATAATTTAGAGCGTATATAGCTGACGTGTGAAATAACACATAGGCTACTTTTTATCCCGATATTTTATTTATTTATTTTTTATTTCGACTGTTTGGCAAACGAGCAAGTGGGTCTCCTGATGGTAAAAGACACCACCGCCCATAAACATTTTGCAACACCAGGGGTATTGCAGATCCGTTGCAATCCTAGAGGCCTAAGATGGGATACCTCAACTGCCAGTAATTACGCCGG
>NC_133500.1:4592676-4593399 GCF_025370935.1 Choristoneura fumiferana
CTTTCTAATATACTGTTCGTAAGTCCATCCGTTCGTTTGCAAACTGTACGTAATAACAAGCGCCCATAGAGGAGATAGTGGCTCTCTCAATAAGAGCATTCGAGTAAAATCATAATACGACCGGAGCGGAAGGATCGTATGGTTCAAGGCACAGGCGTTCATCATCATCATCATCATCCCAGCCTATATATGTCCCACTGCTGAGCACAGGCCTCCTCTCAGAACAAGAGGGCTTGGGCCATAGTTCCCACGCGGGCCCAGTGCGGATGGGAACTTCACACGCACCATTTAATTGCTTCGCAGGTTTGTGCAGGTTTCCTCACGATGTTTTCCTTCACCGCATAGCTCGTGGTAAATTTCAAATGTAATTCCGCACATGAATTTCGAAAAACTCAGAGGTGCGAGCCGGGGTTTGAACCCACGACCCTCTGCTTGAGAGGCGATAGGTCAAACCACTAGGCCACCGCGGCTATTATTGTTAAAAAAATAATGAAGGCGTTATCATTGTTAAAAAAATAATGAACTATAAACAATTATGACGGCACCGAATATGGATATGTTAAGCACAGTAGTATCTAGTAATGGACAGCATGGATTCAATGCCTTATAGCTTTTTTTTTATTCGATTGGATGGCAAACGAGCAAGTGGTCTCCTGATGGCAAGAGATCACCACCGCCCATAGACACCTGCAACACCAGGGGGATTGCAGATGCGTTGCCAAC